>NC_041357.1:4940603-5000603 GCF_900634415.1 Cottoperca gobio
GAAGTAGGGTTGTATGATTAGGTGTGTAGAGTCAAGTGTGGGAGGCACGCCCCCAGTTTGGAGCACAGACAGGAGTTACAATGTACAGCTGTGCACGGGGGCAGCAGCACAATCTGTTCAGACACCTAAAGGAAAGGCCCACCTTGTGTATAATCAGTACTTTTACTTTTATGTTTTGATGCTAATGCTTTTGTTTGAATAACATTTTGATTGTAGGACTTTTGCTAGTAACAGTTTTTCTGCACTCTGGAATAACTACTTCTACTGAAGTACAATTGACTTCTTCCACCACTGAGTCTCATAGCCCACACAGAAAAACACGACATCAACATAGATGTTTATGTTTGCTGGGTAAACCCCTTCTTAACTTATATATTTTTTAAAAGGGACAAATATTGTGTAATTGTTCTAAAGATGGTGTAATTCCAGAGAAGGATTTCAACTCATCTCCAGGTTTAGAGAGAAGAACATGAGCGCAGGTCTGAATAGCATGAGGAGCGCTGTGTGGAATGTACAATGTACAATGTACAGGACAATAACGTGACTGTGAATAATCGGACTGAAGGCTCAGTTTCCCCAAAGGGCTGGTGCTTGTGTGTTGCGTCTCTGTGCTTGTGTGTTGCGTCTCTGTGCTTGTGTGTTGCGTCTCTGTGCTTGTGTGTTGCGTCTCTGTGCTTGTGTGTTGCGTCTCTGCCCATGTGGGGCGCATGCTTCAGTTCAATCATTAGGCATCTGTTCCACTAACTCACCACCTGTTTATCTGACGATAACAGACCAATCAACGACTCAAACAACCACACCGCTGTTAACTTGCATCTTATTACCTTCCCCACACACAGATCAACTAGTATCCTGCTGCAAAGTCAAAGCAAAGAATCGTTCAAGCTAGGAGCTAAAGGTGTCGCTGGTGTGAGTCTTTATAAGTGCGTGTCAACCTGTGAAATGCGTCAACTCGGGCTGCAAAAGGTCAAAGACGCTTTTCATGTGATTGTGATGTCCTGGGTTTGAATTTGTCCCAGGAGCTTTTGTCCCCCTCCTCTGTCTCTCTCTCAGGTTTACTCTTTGTTCTAATAAAGGCTAGGATTCATTTATATTAAAAGACACACAGGAAGCTGCGTATAATGCAGAGTAAATCATTTTCCTTTGCTGAGAACAAGTCAACACTCACAGACTGAGGGGCCAGTTGGCTGAGATCACTTCAAAGCTAATAGTTTATTTTACACTAAGAGCTCAAACATTTACAAGATTAGTCAAATGCATGCAGCTATTTTAGCAATCGCTTCATTGTTGAAGTCAATCGTCAAGCAGAAGTCAAACAGTGTGTGGTTCCAGATGTTTGCTGCGTGTCATTGAGTATATTGGGTTTTGGACAGTTGGTCAGAGAAAACAAGACTCTGGATTAGGCAACTATTGGCTCGTGGAAATTGTTTACAAGAGCTGCTGCAACTATTTTGATAATCGATAATTGTTGAAGTTTTCAATGCAAAAATGTCAGAAAATTCAGTTGTCAGCCTCTCAAATATGGAGATCATCGTAAACGGGATATCTTTGTGTTCTGAACGGACACAACAGGCATTTCAAGACATCCCCTTTCAATTTAGGAAATTCTGATATTTTATAGAAAACAATCTGCAGATTAATTGATAATGAAAATAACCGTTAGTTGCAGCCTTACTTACATTGATTATTTAGTAGCTTTTTTCCCCTTCTTAACTAGTGTGTTGGGTGTGTGTGCTAGCATCCACAGTATGTTTCAGTCTCAGACTACAAGATCATTATCATATATCCGTTTGAGTGTTACTGAGTGAACCGAGACAGGCCCAGTGTTGGAGGAGCGACAGCCAGGTAAATATGACAGCGCTCCTGATAATTAAAATTATTCATTTACTGCTTCACTTTCCTTTTATTTTTTATTTTACAAGTATGACATTGATACAGCTGGCTTTTTTTTCCATCCTATGCTACCATGTAGCCACAGTTTGTGTTAACTTTAATTTCACTGAGATAACTAACTAAAATACATTTCCAAACCGTAGCATTCTGTTTTCAAGCACAACATGTATTTTTTAGGGATTCAAACTGTGACATTTTACAAGTTGGATAAATTGTAGAAAAGATTTTCGGCAAGAAAGCTTCAATTTCAAGGTTGCACTTGAAATGTGCAACTGTGCCAACTTCTTCAAAGGCCAAAAATGTACATCTTATTACTGTGATCAAAACGGGACAGTCTGTCCAACCTGAACTACATGTGCGGCAGCCTTGTGTCTGACAAAAAAAATTATATAATGATATTATGGCATTCCTACCTTATTCTTCTTCTTCTTCTTCTTCTTCTTATTATTATTATTCTTATTATTATTCTTATTATTTTATAGCATATCAGCTATGCTAAGAAAAGAAAAAGGTGTATTAATCACTAGAGCAAATAAAGGGTGGGTAGTGAAGAGTCATCTCAGCTGCTACCATAGCGCTGATGACCACTTTTGGATTTGCTCATTTCAGTTTTGAGAATAGTTCAGAAGGGATCAGTCTATCTACTGATTCGATGTTACTTATATGTGGGTGAACCATGACTACTGTATAAAAAGAAACGCCATCATTAAGAAAACACGCTACAAAGCATCCCAAGCCGGCGTTTCCTTACTAAAATAACCGGTGTTAAGTAACACTGAATTTCTAAACCTGACTTCCGCTTATGACTTTCAAAATAAAGCCACAAGGAAATTTGTTGAAACTTTTGTGGAAATACAAAATTGTCTCTCTCAAAACAGGGTTTTACTCAATATGTCAAGTTATTGGCATAGACCAAACCATCATGTGTCACATATGGGCTTTACGAGCCACGAGGCAAATGGAGAGGGCAATTCAAAGGATAACTGTCATGGCAGAAAAATGACAAAAATGTTCTTATATATGTATATAGATATAAATATAAGTCTAATAACAGGCTAAACGAGATTTTATTCATAATAATATACATATTTCCCTGACTCATAATAGCAAACGTTAGCAAACGTTACACTATTTAACAATAGGTTCGTTTAACGTTAGCTTATTCTTTGATGAGACCCGCTGCACACATCATGGCTCTGACTCCTGCTGGGCCAACCCGGAGGGAACATGTCTGCCTTCACCTCGCCTCAACAAAACGACCCAGCTATGGTTACAAAATAAAAAATAAATTGCTTATTTCGGCTTTCATTTTGAATGTGAACCTCCTAACCTCCGGTAGTGTCCCGGCTATCTGCAGTTAGCTTGCCTCGATACCAAACAGACGGGACTTCCCTTTTGTCCCGTTGCTGTAACGTTATCTTTATTCAGGTAGCGCTATCTTCGGAGAACACGCAAACAATGTCCCGTTTCAAACTATTCCTGCTCACGGGCCACACTTAAATACAATTTGTCCAGTCTTACCTGTGCTGGTTTACCTCCTCCTGCCTAGAGTTTTTGACAGCCAGCCAACGCGGTGTCCATTAGCAATTGCATCAGTGCCCGTAAACAACTGGCTGCTGCTGCTCAGAGGAGACGTCATGTGACGCTGGCGCGGCTATATAGGACCGTATGACTACAGTATGCATACATATGTCTTAGGGATATTTTAAGAACCACAAGAGTTAGGAGAGCCATTATTATCTGATGCACAGTATTTGTGTTTGTGTAAGAAATTCCCATCACAACTTATGGGATGTAGGCTATAAACTGGAATAATTATAAAGAAAACCTGTCACCATAACAATCTTGAAATATTTTTGGCATATGAAATAAAAGAAATGCCATATAATGCAAGTTCACTATATGTTCACTGTAATGTCAACGGGTTTTATTCTCTTATTGTTGTTAATAGCTGATTTCCGTCATCGTTTTATATTCGTTTTTATATAATGTATATTATTATATAAACATAAATAGTCCCATGATTGACATTAAGCCAGCCACTGCTGCTGTGTGAAGAATGGACACGTAATTAGAGCGTCCCCGTTAGGTGCATTGGGGCAGAGGGGATGGACTCATGGACAGTATGTTCCAAGTTAGTGAAGTGTCAGAGACGGTGAAACAGATTTGCGTACGCACACGCGCGCGCACACAGACAAACATGCGCACGCGACACAACACAGCAGAGCGCAACACTATTAAAACAATGTTCTGGCGTGGGTGCATGCAGTACTGGACCCATTTATAGTCATACAGAAGGTAGCCCCAGTTTCCACCTCAGGTCAATATGTACCTTTCCAATAAAAAAGGTTCAGTGGTAGACAATGAAGCAGAATTAGAAGGACCTTTCCAAAAGATGTGAAAAAGATATAGCCTATTAACAAATATTAATATATTACGCATTGTTAACGATCCCATTTTTTCAGCACATGAAATGTACACAATGAACTTGATTAATATCTTACAAAAATGTAAAAAAAAAAAAAAAAAAAACATACAATTATTCCGTTTAAGACTACCCTCCTTTTATATTTTTAAAGATGATGATTTTAAAACATATTCAATTAACTTTATTTATTTAGCAAAAACACATTTTTCTTCTTTCCTTTCCATTGATTGTACTGTCACGGTGTGATAAAAAGGTGAGGACCCAAAAGCGAGCTTTATTAAAACAAAGCCGAATCTAGAATACAAAGTAACCAAAACACAAACCAATCCGGGGTAGAGCAGAACACGAGCAGAACACGAGCAGAACACGAGCAGAACACGAGCAGAACGAGCAGAACACGAGCAGAACACGAGCAGAACACGAGCAGAACACGAGCTTACATCAAAAGACAATCCCACAAAACACACTGTGGCAGAAAGGGCTAAATACACAGACACCAAACGAGGGAACGAGACACAGCTGGGGAGAAAGGCAGAAACACAAGGGCAGAGTAAATGGACACAGGAGGAACAAATCAACAATCACAGAGGGAAACACACAGACAGGAAGTACAACTGGACATGACATAAGGGGGAGTGAACACTTCAAAATAAAACAGGATATACAAGAACCAAGACTGTGACAATTTCCATTGTTCTCCCTGTAAAGAGAGCAAGGATGCAGGATTCCAGGTTAGGTGACATTATCAACAGACCAGAGAAAATACTCGAATTAAGACTGGGCAGACAGAAAATAGTGCGACCTGCAGACACCAAAACGCCACAGCAGTAACACTTATTAGCGCTGTACAGGGAAATGCATTTATGAATATATTATTGCTTTTCTATTCATATTGGACGCCTTGTGATCTACCTTATGTTTAACAACAAACCTCTGACTCTGGTTTGAGGCCGTCTTCATCACACTTTGACCTGACATGTCTGCATTGGTTGGCAGTGTAGATAAAAGTCATGTAAGAGAGTAAAAAAGCTTTCCTGGTGACAGTTTAGTGAGCTTCTTCCAACACTCTTGAAAGAAAACTGTAGACACATATAGTAGCAGAGACATTGAGACATTTGATGGCAAATAAGCAGCGTGTTTGTGAAGAGAAGAAGAAATCCAAAAACCTCCAGGGAGGAAACACACAGGCACAGTTAAGAAGGAGCAGGAAACCAGCAACGTGCTTACTGTGCACTCACTCTCAGAAACACACAGCCATTAGATCATTTTAACCAAAGATGTTTATTAATAGTCTATTTACAGCCACAAAAACTACTATACACAATCATCTGAATGACATACAATTTCATCATAGAAAAAAAGAAATAAAAGTGCAAATATCACAGTATCTAAACATTCACTTGTGAATGTCATATTCACTCAAATTATATATACAGGAATCTGAAATTTCAATTTATTTTATTTTTTAAAATCGGACCACATTCTGCCAACCAGATGTTTTAATGAATTTAGATGGAATCATCTTGAAGATGAAGACCTGATCATTATTATATTGTATGTTCATTATTTTCATAGAATGTCTGAATATGTCGTCTATTGAAAAACAATATAATTTTACAATGCACACATTTTGAAATGAAATGTCTTCTATTATGCATTTTAGAATACAAAACAACAGAGGTTCTATAAATACTTTTTTTTTTTAGGATTGAAAATCTAAAGTGCTAAAAAAGACTTAGCTATAAATCAAATGCTTACACAGTACAACATAAAAAAATAAAAGCTTATCTAAGGTTCAAGGAGAGTTTCAATAATAATATATATTTCTTCTTTGCAGACAACAGTATGGAAATGACAGCACAGTAACCTGCAATCATTTAACATACTCACGATTCCCTGTCTGGAAATATAGCTTAGCTTTATATCCAGTTAAACATTTTAAATCTCAAATAAATTCTTTCCCTTCTATAACTAGACCCAGTCTAGGTATTCTACACATATAGGCTCCAGGCCTGTATTGTGAGCTCCTGAGTGACGGTGTCTCCCAGAGAAGATGAATCAAGTATTTTTTAAACCAGTTTTGACAGCAAAGTGAATAATGTTGATTAAAATACTTCCAGCAAGGTTGATTATATTTTGGTAATCTCCATCCATGTGCACTCTACAGAAGTCCTGAGAGGCAAGTGAGAAAAACTCAATTCTGGTCAAACAATTTACGAGTCTGATCGAAATGATTTTCTCTCCTGTGTGACTGATTTAAGGACAGGTGAAAGAAAAGGTAAAAAAGCCTTTGTTGTTGTAATACCTATGTTGGCCACAACAGACTGAAGTGCACTACCCCGTGTTCTATATTAGGACTAAAAGCATTCATGTTTTCTTCCAGGTGAGTTTTAATTTTCACTCTAAACACACGGTACATATATTGATATGACTGACATGTATTTCTAGCCGAAAGAAAGACATGACAGTAATGTTACATAACCTTCTAACACACAATAAATGCACATTGTGTTTGTTTCTGATTTTTCTTTTTATAGGAACTTAGAAAGATTGTCCTGGCAAAACCTTTTGTTCACCTGTTCTTAAATCATGAACAAAGGAGAGAAAACAATTAAGATCAAACTTAGAAAATCACCATCATTTCCTTCTCACTTGCCTCTCATTGCTTGCGTAGCAATCAGTAGCTTTAATTAAACAAAAATAATTTACTGCAAAATGGATCCAAAATCTGGTTACTCTTCACCTCATGAAAAGACTAAAGGCCTTGTCACACACATCCGTATGGCAGAAACGTATACAAAAAATAGCTCACAATTTGTCAGAGTCCAAATACGTCCAACTTTTCATCGGATCGGAAAAGTGAACGTATACAGATACGCATGTCTGACCTATTGATATCGCATCACTCACTAATACAAAATGTATCAGACGAATGCATAACGTATACAAAATATCGGCAACGCACTGGTGTACGTTGATGTAAGGTATAAGTAGTATTCGTTAAGAGCACGCTGTGTTACGCTGGGGTGCTTTGTTGAACGCTGAGGCCGTGAAAATGTTTTGAGTGTGTTCAAAGTCTTCAGACGTACTCAACGTGTGCTTCATAAGTTATGCAGACATTACATATAAGTTACGTTACGTTAAACATACGTGACTACGTTAGAGGTACGTTACGTTTACGTCGGCTGACGGTGAACCCTACGGCCAACTTATTGATAACGAGTGGATAACCTATTTGTAACCCATGTTAAGCTTATCCCGACGGAGTAACTTATTAAACGTGTTTCTACAGTACAGCTAGCGTTCAGCTTGCGTTTTGGGAGCTTATCGGGGTTTGAATATAGTACAATACAATACCTGTGAGTAGCTCATCCTCACTTCTTCACAGCACGTCTTGATGAATACATCAACCATCATCAGAGAGCATGGAGGATGCTGAGAGGACAAGAGTACATTCTAGCCGTTCTCCAGCATCAGCATGACGTGAACCAGATGGCACTTTTCCAGCTCCGTTGTCCAGACGCTCTGATACGTTTTAAATAAGTAAGTGATACGCTATCAATAGGTTTCACATACGTATAATAATTTGTTATGTATACGTCAGCTACAACACCGCTGTGGAAAAGTTGGACGTATTTGGAATCTGACACATTTTGAGCTACTTTTCGTATATATATATATATATATATATATATATATATATTCCGGCATGTTTCTACCATACAGAACTGTGGGACAGGGCCTTTAAGAACATAATTTGCACCCACAAGAATAATTAAATCCATTTCACTTGGTAAGCGGGGGCTCCAATAAGTCTGTGTCTGTGAATTGCACTCAGCGTGCTTGTGTTTACCAACTCAGCTGGTCTGTGATGTTTAGTACCAGAGGACACCAGAAGAATGGGAGGTGTAGGACGTATGGAGAGCTCGCTCACTGCTTTCTGGAGTCCCTCTTCAGTTGTGGGATGTCACTCCACTCAGGTTTCCCAGCAGTTACCACGCCTGACAAGCAGTGAATCTACAGTGTCGCAGACAGTGGTGGAACGTTGTTCTACTGTTTGTCATTTTGATAAGAAGCGTTTTTACATACAAAGCTTGACTGCTGCAGCTTTGATCTAAGTCCATCTAACTCTTCTCCTGGGCCTGGAGCATGTGTTGCCTGGTAGAGCCGGAGCTGCTGCTGCCCAGAGCAGAGCCACCAGCCTGTTTGCGCATCCAGTCCAGCATGTAGAACCGCAGCATCAGGAGGAAACCTGGGAGAACAGAACAGAACTAAGGTTCAATCATTCATCGGTTTTCTCTATCCATTACACTTTTTCAGCACCACTGGGCCAAAAGCCTGTGCAAGTGGAAGGTGGAGACACATTCAAGGCAGATCTCAAATACATACGTACATTTACTTTGTTTACATTCCAAACATTTTCAAGAAACTCTTCTGAAGCTCTCAAGAAGCTGCTAATAGTTCTGGACCGTCTTACATTGCAGACTGCGTCGTTTTAAAATGCTTCACTCCCAGATCTTCTACAGCTGGGTTTTTAAATACACACAAGTATACGCAAAAGAAAAGCGGCAGTTTTTTTGTTGCCCAATAAATAAAGTGTATATTATTATTATTATTATTAATAAGATTATTAAATATTACCACTGCACAAAGACGTTACATTTTAGTTTTGCTCTGTTGAAAAAGTAAATGTTTGCCTGCCAATGAATCCCTGCTTTCAGTCCTTAGGGAGTCATTTAAGAGTGTTGCTGCAGCTGCTCCCTTTAGGTCTTAGATGTTTCAGAGAACCAGGACTCGCTATCAGACTACATTGATTATTGTAAAAGTGCACCATCTGTAAACGGTATACCAGGGGTCTTCAACGTTTTTCACGCCAAGGACCCCCAAACTGATGGAGAGATGGAGCAGGGACTATATATATTTAATAAAATGGTGTTTTATATTAATCTGGGCCTAGTGCCATCTATAAACATAGCTACCCTGTTATTGTGCATTCAATACTAAGCTATTCAATTAATACTAAATGTGTGTATTGCTAACTGAAAGATAACTGCTTCTGCCTTCATTTATCTGTTCACTACAATATGTTGGATTCATGTCCATGTGTATTTAAAGACATTTAAATTTGTGGAAAAGAAATGGGTTGTTAAAAAATAAAAATACTAGTCTAATCAACCAAAAACGTATCATTATAAATTAATAATAAAAACTTTGGGGACCCCCCTGCAGTACCTCCGCGGACCCCCTAGGGGTCGCGGACCCCCTGCTGAAGACCTCTGCTCTATACAGTACACATCTACTATCTTTGGACACTGGCTGTGGGTGATTAAGCATGAGATGATAGAGTAGAGAGAGCAGAGAGATGAGAGGAGACAGAACAGACAGACAGACAGAGAGACAGACAGAGAAGAGACACACATGAGAGCGAGCGATGAGCGATAGAGAGATGAGGAGATAGAGAGAGAAGATACAGAGACGAGAGATAGAGAGCTAGAGAGAGAGAGAGAGAGAGATGAGAGAGAGAGGAGAGAGAGAGCTAGAGAGAGAGAGAGAGATAGACGAGAGAGAGAGAGGAGATAGGAGAGATAGACAGACACGAGGATGAGAGAGAGAGAGACAGAAGGAGTAAGAGAGAGAGAGAGAGAGAGAGAAGAGAGAGAGAGAAAACACCTTGAGCAGAGGAGAGAGAGAAGAGAAAAACACACAAAGAGAGAGAGAGAGAGACACAGAGAGAGATAGAGAGAGAGACAGACACAGAAAGAGGAATAGAGAGACACAGAGGAGAGAGAGAGAGAGAAAGACACAGAAGATATAGAGGAAAAGACACAAAGAGAGAGAGAGATATAAGATAGAGACAACACAGGAGAGAGAGATATAGTAGATATAATACATAACACAATAGAGAAACAACATAGATATATATACATATACATATATATACACATATAGATACATATATAGATATAGTATATATATACATATATATACATATATATACATATATATACATATATATATACATATATATATATATATATATACATACATACATACATACATATACACATACATACATACACATATATATATATATATATATATATAGAGAGAGAGATCAGGTTTACTACAGAATATCCATTGTTTTACTTTTAGAGTTATGTTAAATCTCTAATCTGTTTCTATATCATTTCATTTGGAACAAAACCTTTTTTTTAATTTTACTTTGACTTTTTTTTACTTAATGGGTAATCATTGTATGTGTGAAGACCCTCTCTAAAAGGGAACGACTGTTTAATCTTTAAACTGTCACATTTTAGCCAGCTGTCATAGAACATCGTCTTACTGACAACCAATGTGCAGCAACAATGGGGTTAATAAGTTGAGTTTTTGAGCTAAATCACAAACAAGTGCCCTGCATGTGAGAGGAAACAGCATTTCTTCTGATAGATAGCAATAACAGACGGCCTTGATTAAACATGGCCAGTCTCATTCCCACACTGATACAATGGACCACCGGCTCCAAATACACTCACCAATCTCTGAGACAACAATGACAATAGCCCTGACTGTATCTAGTTAAACCTTCTGTGAAGGTGATAATGATAAGATGATGATACAATTACACAAATATGTAGCTTGTGTCCCCTGTGGATCAGTATATTTGCTTGGTGACAACAATGCCACTTAACCCTTATGCATCACAAGGGTCATTTTTTGGCTTTTTAATGTTTCCATCATTGTGGCTGTGTTAATGCATATGACATACATTTAGGTAAGGGTGCAAGTTTGTTTTTTCGAATTTACGAAGTAAAATGTCAACATTGATTTGATCTCACGACTGTAACATCATAAACTCATGCATTCTATTATATCAGCCTTTCAACATCGAGCTCTGGCTTCAAAATGGTAGTTTTTACTCTTTTACACCAGGTTGAGCCATTTCCTCATGTTTGCCCAATGGGGCATTTACATGCTATACATCCCATACTGTTACATTTACGTTTAACTTCTTTCATAAAAAACAGCAACAGTGGCAATATGTAAACAATTGGGGATTTAAATTGTTAGAATTGTTAGAAGGAATAATTATTTTGGTGGTTATAATGAGGACTGAAGTTGGTTATAAAATTTAAGTGAAAGTCAAAAATGATATTAATATATAATTTTATAGCAGTTCCTCTAAGAAACATTTAAAGGGATGCACAAGAGTTAAAGTCAAGTGAAACCGTATAATGGGTGAAAATGCAATTCTATTTTCTGTTGCGTTAGTTCTGTGATAGCTAAGCCCCTTATGTGACGTAAGTATAACAACATGATATCTACACATCTATATAACTGGCACTGTGTAGCGCGAGCACAGACCTTGAAAAGAGTTGAGGATGCAGGAGAGGAAAAGAATGAAGTCAGAGAGGGGTCCGAAGTCCAGGAAGGTCAGACCCCAAGTTGCCCCAAAGAGGCAGCTGAGGCCCCAGATGCTGAGAAAAGCCACACGGTTCTGTCTCCATTCATCCCTGGTGCGGATCTCTCTGTAGACCAGGAAGAGCATCACAATGCCCGAGGACACCAGGATGGCCAGGATTGTCATATTGGTGAAATAATGGGCCAGCAAGGCCTTGTGGTTGTCCTTCATCCAGCACCTGGAAACACCAGAATGCACTCAGAGAAGGAAACACAACTTAAATCCCAAAGAGGATGAATAAAATGCAGGAATAATGTAATTCTGTTTTTCCCTAAAACAAACATTTCACCATCCTCCTGCTGAAGACTTCTGCCAAAACACGGGGTGTGTGACTTTGTGATTTACTGTGCTTGCCTTTATTCATACGCTATTTAGGCACTGCTGTATATGTTTCTCCACAGCAAATATCTTTGTCCAAATATTCTTGCTTACATCAGATAAGGGTTGGCGACGTCATCGCTTGGCACCACCTCTCTCACTCCATAAATGTCCCCTACTGCAGCCAGGATGATGATAGGAACAGCAGGGAGAACTGGACAAACAGTTTTCAAAGGTCAAACATTAATATCATGTTTACCTTAATGTGCCATGAATTTTAGAAATATATCTTGACCTACTCACCGAAGCCGACCAGGTACCACACATAGTACTTTGGGAAGGGGCTGAAAACCCTGTAGACCAACCAGAAAGTGTGGAAAACTTCTATGCCCATCCAGGTGAAGGAGCTGAGTAGGGTGTACTGGAGGCCTGCCCCCACCCAGACGCACACGCTCTCCCCTCCCACGTTGGCCAGGACCCCAGTGAAGAAGAAGAGCAGATTGAGGAAGGCGAGAGACACAGCTAAGCCCAAGTGGATGGGGATGGACTGCTCATTACATCGCCTGCTACAGGGAGAGTCAAAGGGAAATGAGTGAGTTGATTATTCATTTAAAAAAATCTTTTTTACATAAGCACTCAAAAAGTAGTATTACCTTTTCCTGAAGAGAAAAATGATGAGAGCGACACAGCTGATCACAGACACAGCGCAGCCCAGAGATGTAATGGCGGTCAGTGCCAGAAGGTGGCGCACTGGTCGAGGCTCCATTTGCTGTCAGAGGACAAAGAGCAATGAGCAACAAATATGTGTTTTTCTTCATGATACATTAATATGTGTAGAAGAGTCTGCATGTGTGTAAATCAACTATATATATTTTTGAGGGGATATTTCGGTCGTCACGTCCCCAGTTTGGAGAAACAAACAGGACCAACGACACAGAAGCAAATCTGAACTGAAGCAGTCATATCCATCTCCTTGTGTGCTCTCTTCAAAGCCACCAGACCACACAGGAGTTGGTCTACTGCTGCCTTGATCGGTTCATTTATTTGTTATTGTGTGATTGTTAATTCACACAATAACACAAACAAATGAACTGAGGTCGGCAGCGGTAACCCAGCCACTCGCACGCTCTGCGAGGTCAAATGACTGTATGTCTATATCAATGGCGTCTGGTGGCTTTGAAGAGAGCATAGATAACGGCTTCGTCTGACTGCAAGGTAAAGTGATGGAAATATTCTAAATATAGCGTACACTTTACACTTTAGATTTTTTCAGTTTCAGTTTTGCTGCTGCCCTCGTCCACAGCGGTACATTGTCATGAGCCCTCTCCCTGCCTGGTAACACCACTAATTGTTTTCAATTATGTGCCACTCTGCTCCCTGCTCTCTCTACTCTGTCTGATTACCTCCACCTGTCTCTGCTCCACCCTCGTTAACCTACCAGCTGCACTGCATTTCTGCGGTCCTCGTCTGTCTGTCCTGACATGCATTGCTTAGCTTGTCTGTGTCTTGTGTAAAAACAATAGCAGTGTATCTGCTGCATGTCTCACCACTAGCACAGTGAAGTAAGTCAGATGGGTACAGAGGCACTCGGTGTGTTTGGCTCCTTTCTGTCCTATCTCACATCCATCCACCAACCAATTGACCTGCAATGGATCTGCACAAAGAAAATACAGATTTAAACATAATTAATTAGCATCTCTGGGAGTTACAGCAGATACAGATATATGTTGAAGGAATATTGTTTCTAAGGTTTGTTCTAAAGGGTTCCAACCTTTCCTGGTGTCCCATGAAACACATTTCCTTGAATGCCTTATCTGAAACAAAAAGGGAGAGAGCTGTGAGCTGTAATCACGTCCTATTAAGACGCTGAACATTTGTATTCATATTAACAACATTTACAAGGTAACTGCTGCATCCTTTGCTTCTGTAGTGACTGAAAGAGCTGCCACTGTAAATAGTTGCATTCATTACTCAAAACGTACACGACCCCACATAGCTCAACCCACAGTGGTCTGGTACTGTGCATCAGACACTAAAGGGTGAGTTTTTGTGTACATTGCAGAGAGGAAGCAACAAACGGTGTTAAGTGTATAAAGAGCACCATCTGTTTTGTGCAAGATTTGAGGTAAGAAAAGAAACGGTGGTTTGAAAAGTGGTTTCTGTGCGTTCTCTTTGTTCACGAGGTAGACAGCCTGAAGCAGACGTCATGGAACAAAAAACGACCGTCAACAGCATCTGCAGCAAAACCCTCATTTGAGAAATATCCAACTCTGCTGTTCATAAAAACAATATACTTCTATGGCCACCACTAAGCAGTGAGCAAGTCGTGGACCACCAAATATTTCCCCTTATTTACTTTAAAATACATTTAGCATCAAATACTTGCTGAACCTTTGAGTTGTTTTAGTTTTCATCAGATTTTTAAAATCGAGTTAACCATACAATTTGAAAGTATAGATTTAGACAATATAATGAGGACACTGATCAGAGGGATGCAGAGAAAAGGGCACAAACACACACACACACACACACACACACACACACACACACACACACACACTTACAGGTATGACATCATGGTGAAAGGCAATCCTAATGGGCTCAGAAAGATTGGTGATGACCTCGTTCTCCATGGTGATTCCCACCACATCATCAAGAATCCTGGCCTTCTTGTGAACCTCCTGGAACACAAACACACACATATTTACCTGTCCCCTGGTATAACACTGCGTACATGTGTGTACACAGAACTAAAGCATTTCAGTGTAGATGTAGGAAGGCGTAATAAATAAATAATGGAGCGGGTGGAGGGAATATTCAAAACTCGTAAGTTATCAAAAAAACCAAACATGGATATCATCTGATATTAAAGTGGTAAAACTCACAAATGTACAAGAATAAAACTTGAACAGTCTCTGAGATTATAGTCAAAAAATTACAAGAAAGATAGTGATATCTTTTGACAAATTGCTTCACTTTGCAAGTTTGGATCGACGTCATCGCACCACAGACGGTAAACAGTGAACGCCACACGTTGCACACTTTAGTGAGGAGGTGCAGCAGCATGGAACGTGGACATATCCCTCTAACCTCATCCAAATCAGTATTTTGTTTTCTTCTGAATACTGTGAGCCCAATTCACCGCAATGTCTCTTCAAAGTCTGGATGCTGATGATAAAATGGGGATTCTTAGCTGAATTCACGAGTATTTCCTTATTGCCAAATCCGCAAAGTATCATTTGATGAGGTCATCCATTGCAGGCTGAACACACGGCAAGTGAGGCGTGGCGTGATGAGATTGATACAACTTGCAAAATGAGGCGATGTGTCCTTGACAACAAAAAAATGTGATTTCATTTTCTCGCAATTTATGACTTCCATGAAAGTTTTCCATGTCAGCATGACTTCACGGAGACAGTGATGCTGACATCTCTCCTCCGCTGCCTGTGTCGTCCTTACCTGGAACAGGGAGTTATTTTGAAAGAAAGTGCAGACGACTTTGCTCGTCTTTTTTGCGGCTTGTTTTAGAGCGGGAGGGAGGTGGACAGTGGTAGTGGACTCTGCAGATACACCTTTAGTGGCCTGGAACACAGAATTGCACACAGAGACACAACATTGCACAGTGAGAGATGGCACACCAGGGTTTTGGGCCAATTATCTTCAATACATATTATAAGTCAATACATGAAAAGAGAACTGGAAAACCACGATGCATAAACCCTGCATCAGTTCCTAATATCCCATTAAATACAGGATGTAGGAACAATGTCAACAAAATGAAACTTTTAATGGTTTTCAAATGTTGAGTTAACTCAATGAGTTGAAGCACAGTCTGCTCTGCCGTGAGATGCTGGGCACAGTTGTAATGAGTAGATCTGCTTGTGGATTGCTGGGCACTTACACAAACGGCCCTATTTTAAGATGGTTTGGAAGGAAACATGTCAGCTTTCAAAATCCATCCTCTACTTGTCAGTAAAGTGCTGCCACCGTCCACTTTCATGTGGTTAACGTCTCACCTATTTTCTCAACTAAATCACCACCACCCTCGATTTGAATGAAAATGTTAACAGTTACTCATTTACTGGGTTAAAAACCTGCTATAAAGTGAGCCTCTGATTAAAGATGGACGTGCAGTCACAGTGAAGCTGTTTTATACTGTTGAGTAGAGGCAAGTCAATGCAAAGCCTTCCAACGCCTTCTGTCCACCACTAGACTCTGAGTGAATAAATGAATCATTTCTGAACACTGAAAGTGAACTAAGAGAATAAATCTTTAATTATTATGCAGAAATGCTTTCTTTTTAATCCATTGCTGCCACTGAAGAGGACATTTTCTTATTTCATCTTTGTAGCGGCTCTTGCTATCTTTGTTTTCTTACACTCAACTAGCCTTATGAATAGCATTACGTTAATTTAAGTCACTAACTAAGAAATATTATAGCAATATATTGTTATGAATGATTGCTGTTGAAACGCCTCTTTTATTCCATGGTTCCATCAAAACAAGCATAAGAGCATAAATAAGTGTATTTCAGTTTCTGCTTGTGTCTCAGAGGAAATTAGCTTTATTTTTGAATCCACAGCTAAAATGTAACGAAGACGGAACCAGTGTGGTCACTATCTTGCTGATGTGGTCTGCGTAGACTACAGCGTCACTTAACACATGACCTGAGACAATTCACTGTAAATACAGAAGTTCAAAGTTTACTTGTGATCTTTTAGCTCCAGTGTTTCCGCTAACATTGTTTCAGAGGGGACGCGGTTGGGGGGGGGGGGGGGGGGGGGTGATTGTTTTTTCGACTGCCGTTTACTTTACAAGGTCTAGAATGAACTTTGAACCTCAGCTTCTAAACCAGGGGTGGGGAACCTTTTTATTACTTTTATTTATTTACTTATTTTTGTTTTTACAACATCCTTCGAGGGCCGTACTAATTATTGAACTCATAACCTCTGCACATTTCATTTAAGACGCAGCCCATTCATTTCACCTTTCTTTTATGCTGTGCAAAAAAGCAACTTTTTTATCCATGTATCTTTCTGTTTTATCAGAAAACAATCCTTTATTAGTCCCACAACGGGGAAATGTATCTCGTCACAGCAAAAGAACATATGAAGTAAAAAGGCAGTAAACAATAATTAAATAGAATAAAAAATAATATAAGTATAACTTTATCCAAACGCACTCGTCCTTTCAGCTTGTGCAGTTTGACATGTTTCGTGTTTCACCGCAAGCGCGTCCGCACAAACTGTCCTTTTACTTCCTCAAGAAATAATCGTTCGTCCATTTCTCCTGGAAAGTGCGACATTCCGCGTCCAGCTTTCTCTGTTTTACAATCGCCACACTGTGTTCACTGATGTCAATGACAGTCTCGTTTAATATTGAAGTTTTTTGACATGACGTGACCACGTGATGGCACGTTCCACTTGTGTTGTGTTCAAGGACCCTGACCGTGGCCAGGAAAAACAGTCAATCGCCCATCTAATGCTGTCTAGATTTTATTTTATTTTTTCTAGTCATCCATTCTAGATCAAATGGTCTTGCATACGGCCCGGAGGCCAGAGGTTCCCCACCCCTGTTTTAAACCAACATGGACAAGAAGTCCGTAATGTGCTCTGAAAAAAACGGATATTCAAGGATCTACAGTTCCAATACAGCTGAGCAAACTTGAACTCTTTTGTGTGTTAAGTCTTACAGGTGATGTGACGTTGTAGCCTCTGAAATCCTCCTTCATCTCCACCTCAATGCTGCGAGCGCAGGGATGCTCAATTCTCCCTCCATCTAAGGACATCACCGCAGTCTGTTCAGTCCTGGATACACACACCACACACGCCACCATGGCATTACGATTAAAAACGGTGGTTTCAGATGGTAAAAGAAGCCAGGATATTTTTGTAACTCCCACCCTAAGATAGTATACAGCTTAGCTTCCTGTTTGTAGTCAAAGTTCCCTTGATTGCATAAAGCTTCACAACAGTGGACCCAAGCAATTAAGACAAAGTTATGTGAAAAAGGATGTTGACAGTAAATGTGATGATGGTGCATTTGAAGAAAGAAAGAGAGGAAATTACATGTTGCCTTGGGTGGATCGCTGGCTCTCTTGATCACATAATGCTTCTGCAAAAAAGCACAATTTTGATTTTGACACGTTAAGCTGTTGACACTTAAATCAGAAATCTGACTCTAAAATCCATTTGTCTTTAAGGATAAACAACATTTTAACAATCGATGTGGAAACTGACTTCTTGGAGCAGAAAATAATGCAGGAAATCTTCAATGTACAATCAGTAAAACCTTCATCTTGCTAAATATATTCCATTTACAGATGTGCTGTAGATAACATTATTCTCCCTTACTGCAGTCGATGTGTTGTCCTTTGAACCTGTAGGCTGTTCGTATGTTAGGGGTGATTAAATCAGTTTTGACCATCCCATTCTTGATGCCGTAGGCTGCTTCGGGTGCTATGAGATCATCAGACAGATCAGTGCAGCAGCGGCCCTGCAGGCTGGCAGGCCAGCACAGAGTCAGGTTCTTTCCTCCCACCTGTACAACAAAGTAAGATGATGAGTCCTTGCCATCCTCTCACATGGAGCCAGCTTTGAAACATTTACTACATTTATGAATGTATAAATGTATTTCTCTAAAAATGTGTTATATTAGAGTTTAGATGTTTCACTGTATGGAAATTCCTCAACAAATTCCCAGCTTGCGTCCTTTTCTGACTTACCTGCAGCTTCAACTGGTCCAGCAACGGCTCCCAGTACAGACAGAAGTGAGTTTCCTCCTCTGAATCAAGTCCAAGCTGAATGACATTCAACCGCCTACACTGAGCTGTGATCTGCCCATCGATGGACAGAGCACTTTGATTAGCTGAGATTGAGATCCCATCACAGCCTGTGGAGATGTTGACGTTCAGGCTGAGGGAGCCCTTGCCATGGCGCCAAGTGCCGCAAAACTTCGAGTCCAGGTCATTTTCACTTGAACCTGTAGGAAACAAAATGTAGGCACATATTTACAAAATGTTGCTTGATGTTTGGTGTAAATAATTGAAAATAAATTCAATGTAAATAAGAGTCGTGAATGCAATACTGAAACAAACACTGGAGGTTTACGCACAGATGAACGGGGGGGAATCAGGATGTTTCAACTGTTGTTTTACACAACTTCCAATGTTCTTATGGGCTCAAATAATGGTCCATAAGATTTTGGACTTGTGAAATGACGTTTAGAAGAAAAATCCTCTGCACCAAGGTTACAGTACATGTTGTCCCATGTCGGCGTGCAGCGAGTTGCTAAAATGCCAAACTGTTGCTGTAGCAACAGAGCCCTGTGTGTGACACTGAACTGCAACATTTTGCTTGCATCTTAAATGTGTGTGCATGCATCTGTGACCATGTGTTACATGCTGGGGTTTCACAGTTTGCTTTCTGCTTTGAGTCTGCACTCCTGCAGAGTTTTTGCACAGGTTTACAAAGTACAGAACATAATTTCACAACCTCAACATCGTATGGACCATTACTGGAGCCCATATATCCTGCCTTGCTTTAATGACCCGCACACAGTTCTTGCTACAAGTGAAACTGCAGAATATTTAGGTGCCTAATGCCCACAAAGCTACACTGATCATGAAATATTAAACATACTAATTATACCGTTTGATAACAAATATATGTTATCATGTGTGCCATAATACTGTTACTTATATGTACATACAGAGAAGTTTGAGCAGTTTAAAGTGATTTGTTCGCAAAAGTTTAGAAAAGAGGAAACAAGTAGTGTCTGTTTGAAATGTCTATCATAGGTTGTAATTGAGTGTCTGTTCTTGAATATATCTAGACATGACAACATAGCACATACAGAAACGGGCACAGCTCCAGGGTTTAGAAACACAGTTGTGACAATGAATGAGTCTAAAAGAGCCACTTAAGATAAAGATGTTTTTTCCCAGTGTGGTTATCTTACCTGTAGAGATGAGGATGATGAAGATGAGCACAACCCTCAGATGATCTGTGAGCCTGGGCTCCATTGGTAACAACTGCCGTTGGGAAACAAAGAAAGAGAAATGCAGTTGTAAAAGAGGAACACATTTATAGTTTATTTCTGCATAGGCAGCAAATTAAAAACCCCACCACTGAAACCTGCTGATGATAAAGTGGAGGATTAAATGAAAAAACATTGTGTGTGCATTTCCTGCCAGATCATAACTGTAAAAGGAAAATTCCAATGAAACAAAAGCATATCCCTTACATTCTTTCTGTGTAACACACGTCCTATATAAAAACAGAAAGTCCTGTCCAGAGGCAGCATTGTTTTGACATAATGACGTCTGTTCCTTATCTACTCTCTTATCAATGAATTCATGTTCACAATACACACACGGACCTTTCTGTGCTGTTATCAATGGAAACAGTATTTCCCTTTAACTGACACACACACACTCACGCACGCATGCACACTCACACACACTCTCACACACACACACACACACTCACACACACACACACACTCACACACACACACACACACTCACACACACACACTCACACACACACACACACACACACACTCACACACACACACACACACACACACACACACACTCACACACACACACACACACACACACACTCACACACACACACACACACACACACACACACACACACACACACACACACACACACACACACACTTCAGTCTTTCCTTCACAGTTAATTTGTCTTGCTGCTAGTAACAAAGCTGATATTGAATTTTCGATATTAATACACTGCAGACATTATAGTATTTAGAGTAGAAGAGAATACAATATACAGTTCCCTGAAAAAAACACAACTTTACATGCTGTCACTTTGTCTTGTGAGTGTCACCACATAGACATGTGTCAATTTACCACACACACGCACACACATCTCTGTCATTTTCTTAATCACTACCAAACATGGCAACTCATACAGACAGTTGTCAGCACACAGACTTCCAGGTTTACTTTGGCTGCATAATAACTTTGTCACAGCGCTGGCACATTCACAATGGTCACAACTTGCAATTTAAAATACAACAAATAAACAATACATCTATGATGACTGTGTGGAGTTACTGTACAGTGTGTGCAACATAGAGAGCGTGTGCATAGATGCAGACGCCGACTTTTGAAGGGGAAACAGAGCAGCCGCGGTCGTCCTCAACATCACATGACGGGAACAGGTTGAACCACAAAGCAGGTCGGCAGCAACGGGAAAAAAAATCCAGACAGAAAGAAAAAGATCAAGCTGCATAGCCTGGGGGGGTTAGTGGGCTATTTATATTTATGTACGCTGAAACACACACCTGATACTCGAGAAGGACCTGGGCCTTGGACAACCACTCAGAGACAGACCGATAAACAAACACACACACAGGGAAGGATGTTTACACAACACAGAGCAACAAGCTACAATTAATGAAAGAAGCAACTTTTTGTGATGGTAGTAACTTGCATATGAAAGTTTAGTATTTCAACAGAATCATTCATTGGCTCTGATAGTTTACTGTAATCAAATGAATTCAGGGACCAATTTAATGTCTTGCTTCAAAGTCATTTACACAAAGTCAGCAGTGTGAACCTCAATCTTGATCTTGCTTGCCAACCTTTAGCTGATAGAACATTGTATCTCGCTAAAGGCCTGTTAATAGCAATCTTTCAACACGCTCTCTGGAAATGACGTACAGCAAAAGTGTCACTGTGGAACTCATGATCAGTAAATGCAAAGCTTAAAACTGTGCAAACAGTTTGAGATTGTTCCTGCAAAGACTGTGTTTTAAACTCCTTTTTGAGATTTGATGTTTTAGCTCGGAGTTCACTTTTTGGATCAGATAAATCCTGGTTCAGGATCTGTTGCATTGACCATCTCCAACTGAAATAGTGCCTATTTATAGTTTCAGATTTTCCATGGCAACTTATTCATTGCTTTTTTGGGGGGGAAATCAAGCAATTCAACAGCATTTGAAGCTGAATGAAAGATGGAGAAACTGAGCTCTGAAATATGATATTCTGGGAAATGTGAGTTTTCATTGATGAGTAGTATATATATGTTAATACACAAACTAATACTGTATGTTACATACTGTAACATACTATTCTACAATAAAAAATAGCATATATAATAACTATTATATGCTTTCACTTCTGTGAAAGCGCATGGAGATCATGTGAAACTGCAACCTATGATTAATTCCCACGGCATAATATGGTTGCCTTGTGGTTTTATCACTTCCCTTTTCGATAATTCAAAAGCGACAATATACTTTTGGAGAAAAGTGTACTAAGGTGTGACTTCACAGTGGTTGAATAACATAACTTACGTGTTATACACACACTCACTCACTCACTCACTCACTCACTCAGACACACCCTCTTGCAGAGTGCAGTGGTTTAGTGAGCAACACTGGACATAACCTGTGACTATCATGTCTCAGCTGCTCAGACGGTTTACATTTCCATATGTTTGTATTACTACATAGTCCCCCTCGTCGAATGAACCTCAGACAGAAGACAACACCCAATGTGTTTTATGGTAATATCAATGTATATTTAGTGATATCGTATCATTTTCTGGAAATTCACTTGAGTAACAATCGGTGACTCAGTTTATCATCATGTGACCTAAGAATGAAACTTGAAATGAAAGTTTTCTGTGTTTTTCTGTCTGTTGTAGATAACAATTGATTGGGAATGTCTATTTTCTGTCATCTATCTGAATAAATAACTGTAAAATCAAGGTAATTCATCAGATTCTGGGGGAAGAGATAGTTAGCTCAGGTATAATTACATTACAGGTCATTTAGCAGATCGACTTACATTGAACTAACTACAGGGACAACTCAGGGTTAAGCACCTTGCTCAGGGGTACAATGGTGGCAGCTGGGTATTGAACTCCCGACCTTCTAGTGTTTTGTTTAGACCACTAGGCCATCACCACCAAATAATGAAATCTCCTTTCACTTCACTTTTTATTCTAAATGAATCACCGGACTAGTGTTTGAACGTGGGGAAGAAAAGGAAGTATAAGATCTGTAAATCACAGGCTCAATACGCGATACTGTAATAAAAGCCACAATAATAATGTAATAAAACCACATTATATTGTTACAATTAATACGGCTGATTCATTTAAGCTTTTTTAACAGATCTGTTCAAAAATCTAATGACAAAGACGATACATATAAAATGGGATGTTTTCACAAAGTAATCAGAAACGATGTTACTGCAAACATAAGTGATGTGTTTTTTGGTGATAGCTACACATACTCAAAACAAGGTCCACATCGGCTAAATTTAGACCAAACCAGGAGTACAGTCGTGTTTTGGGGTAAATTGATACATAACTCAACAAGAGTGTACAACAGTCATTCAGCATCACACTGGTGGGGAAGTCTGACTCACTTCAGTCTCACTCTGACTATAGTCAGTGTATTGATGAAGAACTAAGGCAGGCTCACCCACAGGCAGCCGCTACAAGTGAGAAAACACGGTGAAAGTCTCAGTTCTCTAAAAATGTTTATGAGAAAGCTAAATATTCCCCTACCGACAACATAAAACCCTTCTGTATATGTGCGTGTGTACCCTCCACGAACGACTGTAAAAAATGTAGCACTACACGGCGGGTACAGTGTTTAAATGTGCATTTAACATAAACAAGTGACATTTCCTTTGTTGGCTTGATAACAGAACTTTATTGACAGCTTTATACTCTCCCTCTCTCGCACAACGTTTCAACTTGCTGAATTGGCATGATGTGGAAACTAACTCTCTGTCTACCCCCACGCCCTCTCTATTGTCCCAGCATGGCGCCCAGGCATCAATTCAGCGCAAGAATTTCCCCTTTTCTTTCACTTCCCAGCTCTTGTGTGTGTGTGAGAGAGGCACAGAGCAAAGACTGGCTTATGGGTGTGTGTGAGAGACGCAGACTGGAACGCTGCTCACATACCGTAGACTGAGCATTTCTCATTTTTCAAGCCTACACTCATTCTGAAACTTGCTGCATCAGTGCACTCGTCACTCCTACATGATATAGAGCCCTGGTGCGCGTTTAAGTGTATCCCCCAGAAACCCACACATGTCTGAATGAGACCGACTCCCTGACCTCCCAGTCTGTCACTTTGTGTTTTCCAGTAAAATTTCCCATGTGTCTTCTCATCTCTGCATCAGATGTGGGTCTGACTCATATTTATCTCCACAAGTCTAGTTTGACCTCATGCAAAGTGGGATGGCAGCCAAAACAATGTGTGACACAGACGGTAGATGAGGGTGACAGACAGAGTGGGCAACGGATCAACTCCTCTGAGTAATGTCTGATCCATTTGAAGATTTGAAGAGGTGTAGCATTATTATCTTCATATTTAGCCACATAAGTAACATGGACAGATTACTGAACGGGCCTGCGAGACACAGGATAAGGGACCCTAAGGGACCCCCCTAAACGAGGCCCGGAGCCTCTGTTTGAAATGACCACAAAGAGACAAAACTACCAAAAAGGGATGCAAAACTACTAGAGACGCAAAACAACTAAAACAAGACACAAAATAACCACAAATAGACACAAAACAACCAAAAAGAGACAAAAATAAATCAGAAAGAGACACAAAAAGCAACTAAAGCCATCATTGGGTCAAAAAGTCTGTTTGGTTTATGACCAAAAACGACAAAACTATACTTTGTGTTTAGTGCCATTGCTAGCATGCTAACAATAACAATGTGACATATATGACCTGTTTTCAGTACTTTGAAAATTGACTACCACTTCCTGCCTTTCTCAAAGACGTTAAAGCATCTGAATGTCACATTTTCTGTGACTTCTTTTCATGTCTGTTGTTCTATGTTGCTGACTTCCTCACCCGATTGTAACATTGTCCATTTTATTAGTACATGTTGTGTCTCAGTTATTCTCTTGGAATGAGTTGTTGCTAACACAGCCTTTTTTGTTCAGCTAACAATGAAGTCCGACTTCATCATTATCTTGCACACGCATTTCACAGTAGACTGCATTTTTTGTTTGTATTTTTACCTACAAGTGTTTCAGTTTGCACTTACGCCACTCCTCTTCACGCAGCAGAGAAGCAAAGAATGTGCACGGAAGAGTAATTCAAGGAACAAAAGCTGCTCTTTGTTGTCAGGCCTTAGAGCTGAAGTGACAGTGAGCGTGAATGAGGGTCAAAGAACACTGGCTGGTGTGGAGGCTGTTTAAGCCAATGGTAAAAAGGACACACACACACACACACACACACACACACACACACACACACACACACACACACACACAAAATGTCAGGAAAGTTGAAAGCCCACTTGCACATTTAAATTGTATTTTGATTTACTGGGTTCATTTTCCAGCTCTTAATAGTTTTCCTCCATGAGTAAGACATAATCTATTTTATTGTGTCTAATACTGTATAACACAACCTAATAAAGTCGATGATCTTCTCACGTTTTCTCCTAAGGGAACACACTGAACTCTTCATTTGTCTTCATTTGTCTTTTTGCAGAAGCGGCTGCTGTGAGAAAATTACAGTGAGCTACAATGTTGTGCATTGCTGCCAACAAGGTTACAAGATAAGATTTGTTTTCCTGATGCACAATACAAGATGCCACTGGCAGGCTGTTTTGAGTGTGGACAGCACCTGATTTTAGCACTTTTTTTCTTCTCACCAGATGCAACAAACTCTAAAATATAACCCGAATGAGCTGTGCCAGGAGTGCAGGATTGATCATCAAAGTCCTCTGCGCATAAACTTGAAGAGGAAAGCAAGATGGAATTTTCCCCAGGCTACATTTGTGTTGGACCTTGCATTCTTTGTGATAGCACCATAACAACACAGTGTGCATGTCTGCACGAGTGTGTGTGTGTGTGTGTGTGTGTGTGTGTGTGTGTGTGTGTGTGTGTGTGTGTGTGTGTGTGTGTGTTCCTTTATCTGTATATTGCCATTCTGGAGGAAATTGGAGGAGCAGGTGGAATGCTGTAGATATTTCCTTTGGGGCTATGAATAAATCAATAAAACAACACACACACACACACACACACACACACACACACACACACACACACACACACACACACACAGACAAAAGCCTGCATGTTAATCACCCCCAGCGTGGCCTTAGGTGTGGGTCACAAGGTTCAGTTTGTCATCAGGGGCTTTCTTTTCCTCATTATGAAAAATGAAGCCAGCACAAAAGAGGGGAGGTTTCTGCAATGAGTCACACATCCAGACTGAAATATTTGCATTTAAAAATCCCTTTCAAATATGAAGTGCTTTTCTCATCTGCATGGTTTACAAATGTTTAAACTGGTGCGATGCCTGGCTTTTTCATACTGTGGTTTTTTTAACCGAATGAAATCTTTTGATTATGCACTGGGCACAGTCAGGAAACCACACACTACAGCTGTAAGAAGTAGGTAGACCTTAAAGTCTTCCTTTCAACAACACTATGAACCACCAAACACCAGGGTAGGGTTATGAGGGCCTGCATGATTCCAGCCCAAAAAAAAACATTTTTTAAAACATGTTAATAAATGAATAAATAACATATTATGGATAGGCTACTGACATTTACCTTGAACCTTAGAGATCTAAGGCCTAAGGCAATTGGCCTACATGCTAATTAATATCATAACTTAACCATCGGCAGCATAAGGTTAACCTCATTATCATTTATTCTACAGCATACACAATTAATAAAACCTTAATAATATATTATTTAAAAACAATCAAACATTTCAATTACATTATAATGTAGCAGTGATACCATAATATGTTTTTAAAATGTTACAAATGAATATCAGACTGAGATTAGTTTCTATAGCATGAGGCTTTAGCCTAGCTTGTTTCTATAGGTATAAAGCTTAAGGTTAGTATTTCTTACCTTGAGGACTTTTCCTGTCAGCAGTCGAGGTTTCTCGTCTCCTCCTGTAGACTACAATACTTTCTGATGTCCAACACTTGCAGTTCAAACTTCCACTCACTGTTCCGCACAAACTGGACCCAGTAAGAAATTAAAAACCGAACACTACACACCGCAGTGACAACCTGGGACGCTTGCGTTCCGTCAACCACATAGAAAGACAAAGTTTGACCAAAGGGTGAAAAAAAAACGCAATTCGTGTTCCCTTGTTGTTTCTCAGGTCCCTTCTGACGTCTTCAACGCACTCGAGACTGTTGAAGATAAAAATGTAAAGTCCAAAGAACAAGACGCCGAGCTGGAGCATTGACTAAAGCCGTCACACAGAGCCTATGCTCGCGGAGAGACTGTCAGCGCGAGCGAGGTGTGAGCCGGAGCTGTCAAAACAGCAACAATGAAGGGAGCTGTTTCCGGTGAAGACATTACTGAATGTAATAGAGAAACAAAGCTCATAAATTAACTGTGAATTTATCATTTATGTAGAAATCTGCCCACCTTGCTCAAAGAAACCTCGTTTTTATCTCCTTTTTTTAATTCTCTCAGTCCCGACACATTTGTTTGCTTAAGTCTGTAGGCTAATTTGTAAGATGTACTGCCTCTACAAATGTGTAAAATTCTGTAAATATTTTAGTCAATCATAGTGCTGTTTTTTTTTTTTAATTGTATGTTTTTTTTAATAAACAGAAAAACAAGAGACAAATATCAGATGTCCATTTATTGCACAGAGATGACTGGTCAACTGGGGCAAATTTTAAAATTAATATATTTCTTGATTAGACAAATGCATGGCATAAAAGATCCCGGGTTGCTGCTGTCATTTATCATTATTCTACAATTTAAAAGCACTTAGCTAGAGAGACCCATAGTCCCACACTCACGATGTCAGTGCTCCAAGTATGGGAAAACAACAATATGCATACTTCTTAGTTCAGTTCTTTATTCAACCAATGTTTTCATTTAAGCTTTTGCACCTATATTATTAGACCAATTCACGTTGGCTAAATTGCAGGTTCACTCCATGGCTAATATAATACAAAGATTATTTTTTCCAGTGAATTTTGCGCTTTTATTTTGAAGGCACAAGTCATTTCCTGTTTTTATTCTATTATCTGTCTGACTTGACATATTGTCAAACAGCAAGGTGTTAAACAAGGGGAATCCAGACAGGGTGACTGACTGGATATGAATCTGGGAGCACAGAGGAGGGAGGAGCAGCACAAGTGAGAAGACAGTTCACTTTCCAAAGCCACTCTCAATGACAAAGTAGACAAACCTCAGCATTACATACCCTTCAGTGTTTGTTTAATCATGTTATAAACATTTAATAGTGTTATTGACCTAAAGCCCTTATTCAGTTTTTTTTTATCTCAACTGATAATTCAATTTTAACATGTAACTTTCCAAAAGCCTTAACAGTGACGTGCATGATGTGTTTTATATTCTCTGTGACATTGATATCAGATAGCGTGAACTGCACTACTTCAATGCCACATGCAACTGGTACTCTTACATGTTTCAAATGTTACCACTAACCACAGCTCTGGCTTTGAACTAGGGGAATAACTTCTTCCGATAAGAAAGCTTTGTTTTGCAAACATAAAGCCCCTTGAAGTATAAAATCCCTAAAACGGTTTTAGGTAGGCAGCTGTAAAGCCGAGCATGAATAGCAAGTCTCAGTGAGATATTTAGACTGAAGAGGTACATCAGCTTCATCAAAGACTATTGCTTCCTATCATGAAATATGAGTCACAATACATTTCTGGCTTTTGTTGCAAGATATGAGCCAACAAACACCGAAGACACTGAAGGCAAGGACCTACGCACATGTCTGTGTGTGTATGTATATCAGTATAAGTATTCTCATAGTGGGCTTTCCTTTTGTTGTGTGGCACTTTTAATGTTTTATGTAAAGCCCGTAGTGTTTCATTGCTCATGAAATGTGTCCTAGAAAAATAAAAGTTTGAATTAACTTGACTTTGACTTTGTATTCTGCCTTGCACAGAAATATCTGTGACGCACCTGCAGCTGCAGATGTTAAAAGCAGGTTAATGTTTAACGTCAAAGCATTTTCTGATGCGATTGTTTGCGCTCGCCCGACAATTTAAAGAACATTTAGCACTAAAAACTCAACATGTTTGGAGAGAGAGGGGGTGGAGAGAAGAGGGGGGGCTCCTATTCAGCACCTGGCTCCTCTTTTCTTTTCAACTGCCTATGTGAGTGGTTGAGTGTGTGTGGAACTCTGTGTGTGTGTGTGTGTGTGTGTGTGTGTGTGTGTGTGTGTGTGTGTGTGTGTGTGTGTGTGTGTGTGTGTGCGTGTGTGTGTGTGTGTGTGTGTGTGTGTGTGTGTGTGTGTGTGTGTGTGTGTGTGTGTGTGTGTGTGTGTGTGTGTGCGTGTGTGTGCGTTTGTCTGGAACAGGATTTGTCAGTTGAATTGCGTGGGCTTGGGTAATAAAGGACCCACTGTCTCGTTGTTGACAGGTGTGCTTGGATTCACACACACACACACGCGTGCACACACACACACACACACACACACACACACACACACACACACACACACACACACACACACACACATACAGACACAGACACAGACACAGACACACACGACTAGGTTTACATCCAAAAAGAAGAACAAGATAAAAAAAAGCAGCAGCGTGAGAAACAGAGATTAGGAGTCAGCCAATCTCAAGCCTGCACAAGTTAGTTCTCTTATCATCCATCTCCATGTAAAAGACACAGCAGACTTGGTGACTTCCTTAATAGATGAACTATTAGGCCGGCCATTAACCAGGTAAGGTGTAGCAGAGCATAAAATGTTTCTGCATGCTTGTCAGCAGCGAACAATAACTTGTATATTGTGAAATGTCATCTCCTGCCAAAAGCTCCAAATATGGTCAAAATAAACTCTGACTGTCTGAACTTGAAGACAAACGCTTTTGCAGTTTATCATGTGACACGAGTGTTGGCACTTAGTAGTTGATCTAACATCCTGTGATTACGGTTTCCCACCAGCGACCACTAAAGGATAATACCCAAAATATTTATTTCTTAAATCCGTCATACCCACACACGTCATTTTGGGACAAATATCACATGTTGTAAAAGCAGGGTTCTGTCTGTGAATGTGTGCTTTTATGTGTAACAGTGCAAATAAACCGCACAGTGAAGGGAAGCACACACCTTCTTAGAGTGAGACACTGCCCAGCGTATGAACAATGATACCTTGTGTACTGGGAAACACGTTGGTGTTACTGCACTTGTAAGGACCAACAGAGGCAACAACACACTTAGCTACATGCAAAGCAGATGAGTGTTTTTGAATGCACAACCCTGTCTCCTAAAAATGACGTTCCCATACAACGTAACAGAATTCTCAATTATGTTTTGAGATAACGTTTTTTCTCCCGGATTATGGTCGCAGTTTTAAACACTTGGTTAACGTTGTGAATTGAAACAAACGGCTTTATTAGGTTTAGTAAAAGATCATGATTTGGGTTAAAAAACCCAAAATGTTTGTTGCGTAACTTGAAATAAGTCAACGTTGACTTTTGCTTTTATACGGTTTGTAACCCCCCACCCCACCCCACCCCACCCCTACCACCACACCATTCCCTATGAAAACAATAGCTTTACAGGGTTTAAATCTGCTCCACACCTGTCACTAGAGTTTAGCCATCCGTCCTTGGAGTTTTGTGTTCAAAATCACTTCACACACATCAGTCTAAAGCTAATACAATTACATTTTTCTACCACATGTTTAGGATCACTTTCTTTGCAGTGGGTGTCTGTGGATTAGCCAGGTTTCCATCCAAATCTATTGCAAATTTGAACCAAGTTTCAAGAAAATTGGCAAAAGAAAATGCGAATGAACGTTTGTTTCCATCCACTACCTTTGTGCGATTATTAGGTTAGGTTGGTTCCTCGAGAAACATTAGTTGGTGCCAATTATATAAAAAACCATTATACCATTGCAAAAGAAGAGGGCGCAACAAGATGATGCAATTTAAAGACTGCCAGTTGTACCTCAAACGGTGAGAAGCAATGAAAAACACATGATGGAAATATGACTTTCTGTTTGTGTCATGTATTAATGTGAGGAAGGTTACATCAGATCTGTGAGCAGTGATGAGGAGTTTTAATCTGACTCTATTTTTGGTCTCTACAGCGGAGCAGATGCTTCACATTCATACGTCATCATTTAGTCGTTGTTTTTGATTGCACTTTTTCGCATTTTGCTTTTATCATTACACCAACTTTTCCACCTCAGTCAAGTCCTGAAAACTTTTTCTGCGACAATGAAAAATATGCATGAAAACAGGTTGATGGAAATGCACCTGTAAAGGTGAAGTTGTTATGCACATACACTGACCTGGTTGCATGCAGGAAGTAAATTAAGTCACTCACATCTAGAAGCATAGACAACAGATTCTAAGCTTATTTATAACGTGACATCCCGAGCAAACCTAACCCAAAAAACAAACAAACAACTACAGTAGAATAAGAAACACAATGTATACATATATGCATACGTATACATGTACAGCTTTTTGAGACTTGATGGAGTATTAATAATGAGAGTATGTTCTGAAGGGTGAAAGTAACTCACGGACCCCTAAAGTCTAGAAAAGAGGAACTACAGTTTACAGAGTTATAGTTCCCTGCGGCCCCTCAGGTGTCTCGATTTAGACTGTTTAGTTTAGTAGAGGGGCCCAGGATTTAAATAAATGTAAATACCACTAAAGTTATTACAGGTTTTACGTTTATTTAAGTTTTAAGTAAGTATATTTACAGATCTAAAAATATAAGTTAAGTAAAAAAATCCAACTGTTTGAATGGGACCAGTAAATATCAGACATCAAAATAAAATAAAAAAATCAAACTTGAATGTCCGGGCTAACAAGAATAAGCAATCAGTCTTCTCAGGTCAGTCATATTATTCAAGAACGAGAAGTTCAAATGAACGACAGGAAATCCTGGACACTTTATTCTTTAGTGTGAATTATTGAACCCTATTCATTTTATTTTTAATTACAAAACCTTGTTTGAATTTCAAACAGGGGGAACTCATTTTGTGTTAATTTTGGCGGCCCCTGTGGACAGAAGCAGCAGTGTTTTGGAAGCTTGAGGAAGAAAAACGCGATTTCTTTTTAATAATACTTTCATTTTTAAAACACAGTTGTTTGCAGGATGCATGGCGATTGTAATAGCAATTTAAATGTCTACTGTTTTAATTATATAAGTTTCCTATGTTAAACAAGCCAACTGCCATTTGATGCTAACATAGGAGTGCCGGTCATGTTAATACAAGACAGACGCATCCTGATTAGACTGATACTGAACTAACAAAAGACAGGACCCACCCAAATGTTTCAAATCCTGATCAAAACAAAAGACAGGACACACCCAAATCCTAATCAAACTGTTTAACATACTGAGACAGAATATTGAGTGTATCACCCAATATTCTGTTTACATAACTATTACCTTACAAGCATCAAAGGGCAGTTTGGCCCAGCCCCCTGTGTTTTTTTATCACCTCGTCTCCAAACCAAATTGTATAAAATGCCTATGTGTCTTCTTCCAACCTGTGCCCTTCCATAGACTATGCTGTATTCTGTGAAACTGGTGCCATTTTGTGGCCACAAATAAATGCACAAAGACAACTCTGTCTCTATCACCATTTATTTGATTTTATATACATCTCTCCAGAGCAGGAAAACTTTCACAACACGATACAAACTACTGCCGATTGCCTGGTGCATTTTGGACATCATGGTCACTATCACAGAAATCTTTGCTGTGCTTGCTTTGCTCGACAAATGCAGCTAGCATAAGCTACATTCAACTAAAGTCAATTAAAGAGTTAGCTAGATTTGTTTTAGCCACTAACGCACATTCATATTGTTGTAAAACCACGTCTCGCAATGTATTCCATAAATAAAGTAGACATATTATATACCATTACATTGGCTCTTCTCGTCTGCCTGCCGTAAATCGTTTCTTCTGATTGTGTGGGGAGTGACAGGCATTAAGAATAAATAAGCTTTATAGAAATAACAAATCTTCTCCATGATGGTCTTGTTTGCTTGTTCAGGTCATGTGAAGGAAATTTTGAATGAGCAGAGTACTGGAAACCAAAGGAGCTGCAGCAGAAGTGATGTCTTACACGGAAGGGTTATCAGATCTTGATCAAGGAAACAGATAATAAACACTACAAGTGATACAGAGATGCAGTCACATTGTGTGCCACCATCCATTCTGGCAAACAGCCGCTCTCCCTCCACATTTATCCTAAAACAATCAATTGTTTACCCAAAGATGGATCATCCAGATGGCTCCTCAAATCCACATTGTAAGTAAGACGGTCTTCGCATCTCCCTGACCTTGCCGGTCTGAACACACTGGGCCCATCTTAACTCTTTATCTTTGCAGCTGTGCTTTCTCCGGTCCGGGGAGTCAACCAGGGTGAGCTATAGATTGTTCTGGGAACAGCCTGACCTGAGAAGGTGCATTCTGTAGGCTGGCATTTGACCTAAAGATGAGCTTTGCCATCAGAAAGATAGTTTCGGTCTCCAAATACGTACAGAGACTGAGGTAGGCATTTAAATGTTTATACAATTCTAAATATTACGGCCTTTCTTGGCTAAGACATTTCTATTACGCCGATGTGCTTCTTACATTGAATTGTTCTGTATTCTATCACTTTCCACCTAATATGATGAAAAATACAGGCTATCAAAATGAGCAACGGTGCAGCTCCTTCTCTGCCTCTCCAACTCCTCCATTGTCCTCTATCCCCTATGTGTTCACCCTCATTCCTCATCCCTCTCAAACGAGCACCTTTTATTCTTTCCCTCTCTTTTGTGTTCCACCCTTCATCCTTTTCTTTAAAACTAACCCATTTTCACAACATTCCTTCTCACTTGTATCCTGGCAGGCTACAGAGAGTGCTGTATAGACCGTGGCTGTAAAATGTAAACAATTGGTTGGTTAGTTTAGATAGGATTTGTGCCTAACAGTATAAGAGATGTGTTTGTTTCTACAACAAGATTATCTCTCATCACTGTTCAGTCTCTTTGTCTGGCTATGTGGGCTACACACACACACACACACACACACACGCACGCACACACACACGCACGCACGCACACACACACACACACACACACACACACACAGGCCTGCCTTTATGCATTATTAAAAGATTGTTAAACCAACATCACTCACAAGCAATAAACCACACACATGGGTCCTCATCTGCAGGGCTTTGTCACCATGGTGACAGTTACTGTGTGTCCTGCTAGAGACCAGCTGGTGGACCCTGACTGTGATGCTGTGTTGGGAGTGACGTGTGTGCGTATGAGAAAGAGTGACACAAACAAAGAGAGGACACGCTGTGGAGCATGGAGAATTATTCATTAAATGATCTGTTTTTCACATTATATGCTTGGACACACACCTGAAACCCAAGAGGAGGAGAGAAAGCATGGCAGACATTAGCATATTGATCGTTGTATTGATTGCCAGTCGCAAGTCAGTATTTATTATCCAATTCATTTTAGTATCTAATCGTGATGGGAGTAGTGTTGACACTCCAGACAACGTCCCATCTGTTTCCCACTCTTACACAGAAATGTATGGAGCATGCAGAGACACGTCAGGCCGTCTGGTTGGCACAAGCACAGCTATGTGTTTGTCCCATTTACCAACATGATTATAGACTTTCTTCTACCAAAACATCCAGGCCTCCTTTCCATCATTCCACTCTTACTTACTCATCCTCTCGACTGCCCCCCCCACACCTCTGCTGTCTGCTCCACCTCTCTTCAAAAGAAGAGGGAACACATATATTAAATGTCAAACTCTAAATTAAATCAGTTTCGTACTCTTATACAGAATGAGACTTTGCCTGGAGTGATCATGCACATGACAGGGCTGAACTAGCTTCCCAGTACAGAAGCTAAAGACTGCCATGACCTGAAGGGATGGCCATTACTGAAGTTTCCATGAGCAACATATTGAAACATTACTATTGCCATGGCAGCTGCTCTGTGTCTGATGGTGACCACCAGTGTAGGAGATAAAGAAGGAGAGAGATGGGGAGGGAGGAGTTGGATGGGTTGGTGGTAACATGCAAGAAAGGTCCCCAGCCGGACTCAAAAAGAGTGCTGCAGGAATGACTCCTAAAACCCGGAAATTAGTTAGCATTTTTGCACTTCCGGCTTCCTCGTCTCAAAGTACATTTTTTAACTGTACTATTGCCTGAAATAAGGTCAGTGGTGAGAGGTTTTAACATTTTGTTCTATTACATAAAATACGTCAGTAAATACCCCACTCGTGAATTTCAAAGTCTCCACAAAAATGTGAGACTACAGATAATGTTGGGGATATTTAACGTCATCTCGCCTTTAACTAAGTGGTTGAAGTCATGCAACTGTGGTGTAGTACGTTTATAGCCTAACGTTAGCTTTTTATATCTGGCAATTGCATTTATGCGTCAAAAAACCTACAAGAGGTGTTCATTTGGGGAGATTATGTTGCTGAATAAAATGTGTAAGTATCATAAACGTTTGTTTGCCACAGAGCTTGTTTCCTCCAATAATCCATAATCCAATGAAAAAATCCTATTGGTTTTTTGTTGAGGGAAGCAGGACGATCCAACTTACTGGTTGGCCTACACAAATATGTCACCCATGCATGACTCTGTTAGCCATTAGCTACATGGTTGTCTTGGACCTCAAAGACATCAGGATGCCCAGAAATTTAATTCAACTGACATGAAAGAGCTTACTTAACAACTAAAGATGAAACTGAAAGTTAGATGAGAAGATTGATACCACTCATATCTGTTAAATGTAAGGCTCTAACCTGTTAGTTTAGCTTGACAGAAAGACAAGACTGGTCCAAAAATAATCTGGCATTTCAACTTTTTAGTTTTTTATGGTTTGGATTAAACATACAAAGTATGATGGGTTGTGGTCGGGAACACTTTAGTTTCAACCATAGAAATGTGGACACAAAGAGCGTGGCTAGCAGCTTGCTTGTTTCCACTTTCCATGCTAAGCTAAGTAGCTGCTGACTAGCTCACAGACAGATATAAGAGTGGTATCGATCTTTACATGTAACTCTTGGCAAGAAAGTGAATAATATTTCCCAAATGTTGACATTACTGTAATTAAAACAGTCACTTATCTTTTCAATGTGATCAAATGTGATATAAACTGCAACATGCTGTTCTAACTAAATGAATAAATAATGATTACATGGACACACGCAGCATTCATGTGGTGTCGGAATAACCAGAAAGAATAGTTTCAACTCAAGTTCAAGTTGGAACAACAACTTGGAAGCTTTTAGTACACATCACAAGTTGACATCTTATTACACAGAAACATGGTGGACAATTATAAATGTAAAGGAAACCTTTTATTAATTCATGTATTCTTTGCAAACATGTCATTTTTAATATGGTACTAGGTTGTAACCGTTAGTTGCTGTCCATGTAGAGTGACCTAAGTCAGTTAGAAAAGTTATTTATTAGCATTATTAAATAATATTTCACTGGTTTTAGGGAATGTACTGGTGCATCAACAAGTCTGAGACAAAACCTCTTCATTGTCCTGCAAATACTGGAAATAACATATTCTGCAAATAACATACAACACATATTCTTCGTAGCGTCCATGTTGTTTTCATATTACGACTTAAAGCTCATGAACACACCAAAGTAGGAAGACCGACTCCGGAAAGTGAGCATCTGAGGTGCATGTGAATGCACCAAAGGATCTCAAGCCTGTAATGTAAAATAACATATGCCATGTGTTTTAGCTTCATTAAAAGGCTTGGTAGCATCGTTTAAAACACTAGTTTCTGTCATTTTAAAACCTAGTCCCCCTCGGCTTTGTGTCCACCTTACACATGATGTATGTCGTCAATAATAACAGATACATATTTATTAAAGGATGACAGGTTTGAACAGAAAATGTACAGTATTTCAGTTGCAGAGAAACAAAGCATTGCAGACATGAACACAGGAGTTTGCGGTACAAAATGTAAAATAAGCAGATGTAATGAAAGGGAAGTGCAACTTGAAGTAAAGTATAGTGTTAGAATCCTCTTTATTTACATAAATGTATCTTTACTGAACTACAGCTATACCAAGACTTTACTGTACAACCCACCCAGTAAGCAGCAGTGGAAGCAAGAGTAAACATTTTATGTAATTTCAAGCAAGCCGCCTTCATTATAAACTTCACTGTACTTGTACTGGAGCGCCCTCTAGAGGCTTTTCCTTGTCAGAAAAGAGAGAGAGAGAGAGAGAGAGAGAGAGAGAGAGAGAGAGAGAGAGAGAGGGTAGAGGACAGCGAGTAGATAAAAGTAATTTAGGAAGGAGCAATGAAGTAGCACTTTACTAAGGTCTGCACTGTTTCCAGCAGGTGACACGCTCTTGCTATTTATTGGCTCTACACCTTCATTAGGTACAGGAGGATGTTTACAAGATAGTAATCACAGTTGGGTGGGGCAGAGAATGTCGAAGTTCATCCCCCTTGTGCATCACCAGTGCACTAACTCCTCCATTCTGGGCCAGCTCACAGAGAAGGAGACAGACAAGTAGAACTCATCTAGCTGGCGTTGGCCTGGAGCATCATCTCGATCTCTTGATCCCACTGGTCGTCTCTGTTGTCCGACTCAGACACCACCTCGTACTCCTGAAGCTCCTGCTGCAGCTCCTTCTCCCAGTCTGCTGACTCGTCTGAATGTAAAAAGGAACATTATGAGCGAGACATTTATTTACTCCAAAATGTAGTTCCACTTGATACAATCACTGAATATTGTCTTCCAACATCTAAATTGGCCGGATTAGTGATTAGTACAGTGATTGCAGCTGTGCGATGCGAGCACCTAATACTTGGGTTAAACCAGGGGTGGGGAACCTTTTTCCTATCAAGGGCCATTTTATTTTTTACAACATCCTACTAATTATTGAACTCATAACCTCTGCAAAAAAGCCTCAGTCCATTCATTTCACCTTTCTTTTATGCTAAATGCAAAAAAGCAACTTGTTTATCCTTGTATCTTTCTGTTTTATCAGAAATCCTTTATTAGTCCCACAACGGGGACATTTATCTTGTCACAGCAAAAGAACATATGAAGTAAAAAGGCAGTACACAATAATTAAATATAATCAAAAATAATAAAGTATCAAGTGGTTGATAGAAAATAAAGTGAGTATTGCACATGGCAGTGATGATTGCACAGCAGTGGTGGAATAGTCTAGGGGACGTAGGTAACGGCGCTAAACTATCCAAAGTGCATTTGGCGCGCTCCCGAGACACTTGGCACGGCAGGGGGCAACACACAATGGTGGATTATGATTGGATGATTGGATGATTGGTCCATGTTAGACGCCGCGGGCTCAGACATGATCGCTAACGTTCTACGCCTGTAACACCTGGCTTAGACGTTACCACTTTGTGATCATAACACCTGAAAGAGGCGGATAAAATGGGCTGTTGTTCCCCCCTTTTGCGGCGGCAGTGCCTGGGAGACTTTTATGTTAAGATTCATTGTTATGAAGCTAACCATCGGGAGATGGGAGGCTCTCCTTCTTATCCAGCACCAGCTGCTGCATCTCTTTCCTCAGGTCCTCCTGGTTGATGCTTGTTGAGTCGAAAGCATCGCTCACAAACTCGGACACTCCTGGACTCGTCGACATCTCCTCCTCTTCTTCTTGAGCTGGCTGAGAGTAGATTAAGACAAACGACTGTACTGCTTTGTTAAGTTTTAGAATGAGTGTCAAGAAAGTATCAAGATCTGCATATACACCCACCACACACACACACACACACACACACACGTCTTTATTTCAGGACTCTTACCTCCTGGATGTCGCTGATAGAAACTGGTGGAGTTTTTGGTCTGACATTGTCTACAAAACAGAACAGTGCTGTTAGTTTTACATGTACACATTCACAATGTGGAGTTTGTTTAACTCAGTGACCTGTGAACGTCCTCCTAAAACCACAGCCCTGTCTGAGGTTATGTGTAGCAAGAGTGTCATTAACAGCAATGACAAGCTGAATAAAAATAACAATAATGATGATGATGATGATGATGATGATGATGAGGTGGATGGCTGAAGCCTGGCTTCTCATTATACTGATCCTAAACTCTCCCCGCAGACAACAAAGCAGAAATCCATAAGCGCTTCCTGATGATTAATCAAACCAAATGCAACAAATTAAATATTGACAGATCAGAGACAGAAAGCCGATTCTTGTCTCTTACCACTTCTTCTGTTGTCTTCACAAATGTGTGCCTATTTTAAGTAACTAAGGAGTTGAAAGAGACTAGACTTGGGGCCCAATGTGTACGCACTTAAAAAGTGCATATGCCGTTTACTACATGTTAACTGGCATTGTTTAAAAGAAGAAGGTGTGGTGAGAATGTGCGCAACTCAAGGCCTTACATTCATACTTTTGAGGTATATTTCTTAAAAGAAAAATTAGGGGGACTGCACTTTGGACTGAAGGATGCTGCAGGTCAGGAGTAAGTTTGGTGTTTGAGATACGAAGGACATCACAGAGATGCTGTCGCTCATTTTGGTTCTCAATCTGCTTTTGTTCAGAGTTCACAGAACATGTTTGCTCACATATTTGAGTGGGGAAGTGCGCAACATTGAAGTTGCGTAGTTGTGTCTCAAAGAGACGGAGCTTCACACAGAATGCTTTCATGTGTGCAGTAGGCTCTTGTTCAGTGTTGAGATGACCTGTAAGATCAACTAACCAGGTCTGCCAAACATGGAGGGTCTCTCAGTTCATTAAGAGGTCGCTCCTTCTCTTTCAAAAACCGCTGCAGCACGGGGCCGCGACTCAGCCAGCGCACATCAGAACTGTGGAGTGCGTCCCCGTATTCAGCATCGACATCAGACAGGAAAGCTTGAAATTCTCTGTGGTAAATTCCTCGTGCTCAAATTATGTTGTGCCCTTTAGACTCCTAAGACCAAGCAGCTCTTCTGTAACGCAAAAGTTATCGTCAACTCCCCGCATAAACAACGAACAGCAGTGCGGTGTCTGTCGTATCTGTGCTCTCATCACATGCAATCTAGTAAAGATCTAAAGCACAAACTTTATCTGACACTTGATGTTTTAAGTTAGCTGACAAGTCAAAACTGTGTTTCTGTGTTAGAACTAAGAAGTACAAAACATTCAAGCGCAAGTTTCTATCTGGGCCATATTCCATTATACTTTTAGAATTAGCTGCGGGCCAATTATAATACAAGCCACAGTTGGCCCGCAGGCCGTAGTTTGGACACCCCTGCCTTACAGACACACGTGTCTTCTAGAGCAAGTCCAGGGCAAATAAGGTGAGAGAAGAAATAATAATAAAACATCTCTCGTTTATGTTAGACATTATAATGGAACTCGAGGGCACTCGGCTTGTGGTGCTCAAAGTGCCAAACAACCCACATATGACCTGTAATGTAAATATAATCTGAAAAACAGCTTTTGTCTCTTTCTAAAAATCATGACCCAATTACTCATGATCATCCACAGAGCTTGTTGTGAGCAGTTTCATGTCGGAACTATTTTTTTCTTCTAACGAACTACACCAGCCAACCGTATCACCGTGCAGAAGGAAGTGTGTATCTACTCATGGACGAGAGGCTCACCTGAGCTTACCTGAGCCAGCTCACGTTACAGCTCAGCTGAGGCGGACGCCATTAATGTTTACAACTCGCGCTGTGAAGAGCACCCGCCCGTAATTCCATGAAATGTAAATGCTTGCTTCCTTCTGCGCCGTGATACAGGAGGAAGAAGTGAAATGAAATGAGGTGAAATGAGTCTGTGGATGAAAGTCGGACCTGTTAAGACGACGTCCTCAGGTGAAAGCCCGGCCGCTCTGTCCTCACCGTCCTTCTGCTGCTGCTGGGCTGCCAGTGCTGTGAGCTGAGCCGACTGCTTGACCAGAGACACCCGGTAGAAATAATTCCTCCAGAAAACCTCCTCTTTCACGCTGTCAAACACAAACCCTTCCATTTTATAATATCATTTCAATGTTGGAGAATGTAAGTGTGTCTTGTTAACACACTTGCAGAAACTGGGGCTGTGCCCGATACTTGGAAGACTACTGACTGTTTAGGAACCAGGTCGAAGCGCATGCGGTTGAGGAGCTGGTCTTCCTCCAGCATCACTGCAGCCAGAGGATACATCTGCTCAATGTCGAAGTGGAACTGAACACCAGCGGGAGGGTCGCGCAAGAAATTTCTCTTGTCCTAGAAATCAGCAGGCAGAAGAGCTCAGTTTGTACACAAAGGGGCCAATTATTCCAGAGATAAAGAGCGATAATGTCACAGACATGTTGACACATTCATATAGTGCATTCCCTTACAGCTGACAGAGCAAGGATCTGTTGCTGGATCGTCTCTTCCTCATTGTAGCCGACCCAGGGAGGCACCGCTGCATCTAGACACAAACATCAGCACACACACACCTTCAGTCGAGCTGTGACACAAAGTACACAAGAGGTATTACATCATTCACTTATCTCTGTTACACACATGCACACACCTGGATCTGGTGAAGCCGTTTGGCCCGCAAGTTATATGAGCTTATAATGTGAGTGCCCTGATTACCACGATTCTTTATCAATACGGACTTGCAAGATTGTAATTTGACATAAAAAATTTGATATGGAAAACAGTTTATATGCATACGACATGTTAAATACAGCCTGAGCAGATAACAATTATATTTCCATTTTATTTCCTGTGAATTCTCATAAACTCTCCTTGGACAGTTTCTATCTTCAATATTCAATATTTTTTAACCCTAGTTGGAACAATTCAATACATTATATACAGAGAAAATCCTGAGTGACGGATAACTTGCGTTACATTTTCAATTAAAAGTGTAATTTAACATTTCACTTTCTGAGACAATTTAATTCTAATTTAATAATATTTTTTATTTCACATTTTTTATTTATAATTTTCATGTGTATTAGGCTTGGTCCACACAGGGCCATTTTTATTTTTTGGGAACGAAGGAGATGAACCCTGATTTGAAAACATACCTGAGTTTGTGTGGGCTAGGCCGAGTCTTGTTTTACAGTTTATATTGTTGTCTCGACCTTATTCATTTAAAGGTTCTTGTCTCTTGATTCTGATTTTACCTGATTTTCTTGCCTTCTTCTCTTGGACAAACTTTTCTTGCTCTTTTTGAAAGTCTCCTAGGAAAGTCTGCAAATAGACAAGTGTAACACGCACACACAGATGCACATTAAATGGAGGAAAGGACCAGGGGGTGATGGAATATTGTCATGATATTATGTAGGGCTGCACAATATATTTCTTTTTTATCGTCAAAGACTGCAAACATGCATTTGGAATATAGCAATGCATTAAATTAAATTCTGTCTGTAGTCGTTATTTTGTCAAATACACGCCATGCTGTTAACTCTCTCAATCAGACAGAGCCCTTGCAGTTAGGCATCGCATGCAAACCAGGTTTACGAGACGAGTGCTGCCGTACTACTTTACCACAAGAAATATCGTTATTGGGATATTCCTCATATTGTGCAGCCCTAGTATTAGGTTACGTTGAGAACATTGCTGTTCTTGACAACAAGTAACTCCTTTCACAAAGTTGTCTTCGATATGCTGCCAAACATGTCAAACAAGCAACAATACCAACATGCCTTGTCTATGATGCCATCGATCTTCCCTTCTTCCACTGTCTTCTTGATGGTCTGTGCTGTCTCCACCACTGACTCAGAGATCTTCTTGGTGGCACTGGAGGCAAAACTGAAGATGTAATCTTCAAGTGGAGGAGGGAGATGAGAAGTTAGCATGGGTGACAAAACATCATATTGTGGGACTATTACTAAAAACATTGTTACAACAACAACAACAACACAAGAAATATATATAAGCCAGCTTCCTCCTGCAGTCAGATATCACCTTGTTGTCAGTGGACAACAAACAACAGAGCTGAAAAGCAAACATTAGTTACAATCCAAGAGAGTGAAGAATAGGATGAAGAGCTTTCACCAACAAATACACTCTTCTAGTTTAATGTGTGTACAACCAGTGTATATAGACTGACAGATTAATGGCACGGCAACCAAATCCTCGAGCCACTGAGAAGCTAATTACCTAGCTTGACGTAATGAAAATGTTAAAAAAATTCTCGCAAAAACAGCAATAATTCGCAGTGCTTTCTCACCACCGAGTCCTTTGACGTGCTCAGAGTCTTCTTGGTCTGCCTCTGGTTCTTCATGATCAGCTGCTTGCTGTTTGTTTACCTCGTTTTGTGCTTCCACTACCTTTTCTTCCTGCTCCACATTCAGGTCTTCTTTGTCGTCCGACGTCTTCGTGTACGTCTGGTTCTCCAAACCCAACCACGTCCCGAAACCTTTAAACATATTGGTCGAAATAAAGCGACCGTTTAGCTTAAAGATGAGAAAAACAACAACCTGAACAGAGGGTGATTCTTGACTTTAAGCAACCAGGAACTAAAGCGACAGGTTTTCTTCTTCTTTGTTTTGCTGTAGTGAGATTAAGGTTGAGTGATACTGCCGCCCAGTGGTCAAAGAGGTGAACAGATGCCTTCAAGCGTTCTCTGGGTCAACGGGTCAAACGTTTTCAGTTGTCATGAAGGTGACATGCTGCCAGTTATAGAGGAAGTATTCAGATCCTTCACTTAAGTGCAAGTACTGATCCAACACTGCAAAAATACTTTTAACCTTACTTGAGTAAAAGTATGCAAAGTTAATCAGGATACTTAGTACTTAAGTAAAGTAAAGTACTTAATACATTAAAGTGACTGTTATATCACTATCTATTATATCATTAGCTTATTATTACTCATGCATTAATGTAAAATAGCAGGATTTTACAGTTGTAGTTGGTTGAGGTGGAGATCATGTTTGAACTAGTATGTATAGGACTGCAACTAATGATTAGTTTCATGATGGATTAATGTGCTGTGCTGATTATTTTATTGATTAATCGATTAACTGTCTGCTTTGTAAAAATTCAGAAAATGTGGAGAAATTGCACATCCTCACATTTAAAAAAACTGGCATCATGAAATATATTTGAATGAAAAATCAAAATGATCAAAATTGTTGATCAAGAATCAATCAAATAGATTTTCTGTCAATTGACTAATTGCTTCAGCTGTAATTTTTTTATTTAATTTGTACAGTAACTAAAGCTGTCAAATAATTGTAGTGCAGTAGAAAAGTACAAGGTTTCTCCCAGGGGGTTCCCTCTGAAATGTAGAACAAGTATAAAGTAGCATGAAAAGAAAATACTCAAGTAAAGTACAAGTACCTGAAATGTGTACTTAAGTACACATTTAAAATAATGTACTACATTAATGTAGTATAATGTCTCCAAGTATGTATTTGTATGGGACATTGCAGGCTGTTATAAGAAGCATGGTTACAATAGATATATTAAGAGTTCAAAAAGTGGCACTTCGCCAGCAGGCGGCGGTAATGAGCCCAGAACAGGTTCACATCTTGTAATACGACAACAAGACGAAGAGGAAGACGGAACCGTGCACTAATGTCAAATAGGCTGAGGTAAGTTTGATCAGTTTTACCTGGTATCCTGCATTGTATGTCTCCTTACCTGGGTTATAGTCTTGTACAGAAATCCCCGTAACCCGTGATATTCCCCCTGAGCCTGATGTGAATGGTTGAGGTAGAATCATAATGAAGGTATTAGCCGGGATGCTAGGCCGTTAATTTAGGAGACGAAGTTTCACCAGACCTCTTATAAAAATTAGTAATTTAAAACACAATGAGTTTTAACTTTACCTTTTTATAGTTATTAGGAAATAACTTAAAACATATCCGGGTTAATAAAGGTGATGTGCTACAATCGGCATATAAAAGGTAGCGATTTATTGCGATACAACAGTTGGTTGGTACAGTCACGGTTTGTGCAGATGAAAGATAAGGTGCAACAGACCGCTTCACGTAGATAATTGTATGTACCAACTAAACCCTAATGTCACAGCTAGACAGAGCGAACATGCGCAATACAACTATCTAAAGAGAATATTGTATGATGATAACTATAATAATAATTGCTCTTTGTTGTACATTTTTCTTTATCTTACACAATGTCTTTTTTTTCCAGGTGAAAAATGAAGACTCTGATGGTGTTTGATTTTGACCACACTGTGGTCGATGACAACAGTGACACTTGGGTGATTAGGTAAATAATATGATTGAATCAATTCATTAATCACCATAAAAATATCTCACAAAACACGTTTGGTGGTATATGTTTTTTTACTGCTGCAACATGTATACATATCTATAGGAGTACTATACAAGTCTGTTTGATACTAGTAGCGCAAAATAGCCCACTGGATAGTAAAGAACCACAGATTTCCTATATTTTAATAACAAGCAACATCACCACTTCCTCCACTGTGGATGTTTTTTTGTTTTCTCTCTTCCCAGATGCCTTCCAGGTCAGACGCTTCCTGACTCTGTGAAGAATTCCTACAGAAAAGGCCACTGGACAGAGTTCATGGGCAGAGTGATGAACTACATAGGTGAGAGTTCATTATCCTGTGTGTAGGCCATTCATTCATTCTTACATCCATAGAGCTGCTCCAAATATTTGTGCATTAACTTTTTATTCATTATAATGAGCATTTTTTTCAACATGACTTAGTATCTCAATATAATGAAATACTAGGTCATTATTTTGCAACATTAAATCATTGTTTTGAGATACTAAGTTTGTCATTGTTTTTTTTCCCATCACAAGGCTATGTTTTCATTTATTTTACTGGCAGAAATGGTCTTCCAAACAAACCTGCTTATAGTTCAGTCCTCTGATCTTTTTTCTGTCTGTCCATCCAGGAGAGCAGAAGGTCAGCCCCGACAGGGTCCGCAGTGTTATGGAGACCATTCCCTTCACAGCTGGAATGACGGACTTGCTGACATTCATATCTGAGCATAAAAGCACCATTGACTGCATAGTCATCTCTGACTCCAACACCATGTTTATAGACTGGATCCTCCACGCATCCGGATTCCACGCAGCCGTCGATCAGGTTTTCACCAACCCGGCTAAGTTCAACGAGCTGGGCTACATGGAGGTGCAGTGCTGCCACTCTCACAACTGCGACCAATGCCCCGTCAACCTCTGCAAGAGAAAAGTCCTGGAGCTGTATCTGTCAGAGCAGTCCGATAGAGGTGTGGAGTACGAGCAAATATTTTACGCGGGGGACGGTGGGAATGATCTCTGCCCCACTTCCTGTCTGAGAGGGAATGATGTTGTGATGCCCAGGAAGGGGTACACCCTGGAGAAACTGCTGGCCAAACTGGAGGATCCGGACGATAACGCTTCTCTCAGAGCTAAAGTCATTGCCTGGAGCAGTGGGACTGACATCCTCCAGGAACTGAAAGCAAGTATGCAGTTTTAGTCTGAGCCATGGAGTACGATGCTTGATCGAATCCTCAGTTGTAACTGAAATATTGCACTAATGGAAAATATTGAGTGTGTACTGTAGAGGGCACATGCTGCTCCCCTTAATTGTTTTTGTCACACTGTCAAGACAGTATTTATCATTTTTAAAGTACAGTTTTGTTAGTAAAATTATTTTAATTAAGGTACAAATCCTTTAATTTGTATATTGTCTGTTGAAAACAGTAACAGCGCTCTGGAAGGTTGGACTCTCAGTTTTTATGACAGATTTGCCTTTTATTCAGAGGTTGAGGTGGGAATTGGAGGCATTGGTGCCCTAAATCAATACAAAAACAAAGTTTACATTGAACTAAAATGTAGGGATCAAGGTTTACAAAAAAAAACCCTGGACGAGACGGCAGATTGACTCGCAACTCAGTATGTATACAACATTACGTTCCCATAAAAATTAACTGCATTCTCAATTTTATCTCGGAATACTCTCGGAGTTATAAACAAGTAATTAATATTGTACATTGAAAAAACAACAACAAACTACTGTTCAGGCGACACACCTACTTGGTTAGGTTTAATAAGATATCCTGGTTTGGTTTACAATTACTACGTTTGTTACGTTATTTTACATCCGTAACTTAAATAACGTAACGTTGAGTTTTGGACTCAAACAGCATTTGCTGGACTATCCCATCCACCCCGCCCTCCTCCACACGTGGACTTTGATTAGAAACGTGTTTGCGAGGCGTTAAAAACAAACGGACTCTGGGAGAAAATAAGTTTCCCTCGAAATGCCGTTTTGTCCTAGGCAACATTTTGGGAAATACGTTTACTTGCTTCATTTAGTTCCAACCAATTAGATATCATGTGTTAATTAGTTATATATAAACAAACACGAACAAAACAGTGTTATTTAGTTTTACTGGTGCTGGTGGAGCAGCGCTAGCCGTTTCTCCCCGCTCTCAGTCTTCGTGCTAAGCTAATCAATCTCCATATTTGAATGACAGACATGATAATAACTTATCTTAGCATGTAGATAACACTGGAGAAACCAGCCAGAGTAAACTAGGTTAAAATAATGATCCAACCAAAACACCCACCCTAATGTTGTAATATTTCCCAATGGTAGTAGCGAGCAAGACTCGCTCCGTAGGTCGCTAAATGGAGCGAGACAGTCGGCAAATTGGCAACAGTGACAACATATCGCTTAAATCCTGCCATCAAAGCCACTCTCCCAAAATGATCATCATGAACGTAAACAATGAAGATGACTATTGGAGAGAGGTAGCACGCGCAGCTGTCAAGCTAGCAGCTTGTGGAGGCTCCGGAGCGCATGGGCAGAGTGCGCGCAGGTAGACAGACAGGCAGTAGATAGACAGGCAGGTAGATAGACAGGCAGTAGATAGACAGGCAGGTAGATAGACAGGCAGGTAGATGGACAGGCAGTAGATAGACAGGCAGGTAGATAGACAGGCAGTAGATGGACAGGCAGTAGATAGACAGGCAGGTAGATAGACAGGCAGGTAGATAGACAGGCAGGTAGATGGACAGGCAGGTAGATAGACAGGCAGTAGATGGATGGTCGCATATCTTCGCGCAGAATGAAATGATTGGACGGATTTATAACAGAATATAAAAAATAACAATAATGTTTTTCTGTATTTGATTTATTGGTTTGCTGTCGGGATGTAAAAAAAAAAAAAGTTTGTACATTACATTCCCCCCCTAGCTTTAAGCCCAGCTGTCAACAGTTGTTGTTACACTTTCCAACCACACTGAAACACAATATTTAAGAGTTTATAAATATCAGCCTCTGCAAAGCACTTCAGCGTACTTATTTACTTTTAAAAACACTATGAAACATACAAATGCACTGACTTGACCATATATTGAATTGAAACAGGCCTGCTCTTACCGCAGATGTTCGGACGTGTCATAGTAAGAAACACAACTCTGTTCTGTGTTCGTGTCCTAATGAGTCTTATCAGTGTGACAGTCAGTGCACCAGGACACTGGAGCAGATGCATGGAATCTTCATTGTATCATTTACACCTGTGCTTTTCCTAGTGCGACATGTCAAAATGTCTTCAGTGAGAAAGGCATATTGTAGTATAATAACTATAACTTGAGATCAGGGCCAGTATAGCCAGCATTTTGAATGTAACACCTCTACATTATCTTACCTCAGCGACCCTATATGCTATTAAAATTTAATAAATGTGCCAAATACATTGTTCATAATATGTCAAAGTTGTCTAATGTTACTTAATCTTACAACTGAAAATATAACATCACTTATAATAAGAATTTGATTTGATTTTAAGATCATACAGTAAGAGAACACACACATAACACACACATAACAATGCATTTCTGTGCTGTGAACATCTGCCCTTCTGGGAGTTTTACACGTGGTTTGTTCTACATGTCAAGCTGTCTTGATTGTTTAAAGCAGGTTTGGATGAACCTGATCATGTTAACTCTGTTGGCTCTGTTGAAGGACATAAACCTCAACTAAGTTTACGCCTAATGAACAAAAAGTCCAGGTCTCAGAACAGCTGTTTTTACATCCATCCATGCTTCACACATCGAAGGCTTGATTCAGTAATATTATAACGATGACACTTCTTAATTATGGGACTTATATAGTGAGGATCCTGGATAGAGTATTGTGTTTCCAACTTAAATGTTCATGGAAACATGCGTTGAGAGATTTAGGTTGACACTGTCATAAAGCAACATGTGAAATGTGATTTGTTTCTTCTTAATCTTGTGATTCTTATGATGCAATTAAAACCAGAAACCTCTTGGATTCATTTTTTCTGTAATTCATTAATTTACTGTTCACTAAATGACCAGAACTGCAACGCATTCAAACAACAGTGTAATGCTGTTGGGTTGCATTATACTGTTAAAGTTTTGTATAAATAAATGCAGTGGACAAAATATATCTATTGTTGTGCATAAGATGTTTGAGGCCTGCACCTTTTGATAAATGGGTGAAACAAGCTTTTTGGTGACAATTTACAGTATATTGGGCTTTATTAATCATAAAAGAGTATTGCAGGTTTAACCTGCTGATAAAATCTAAACATCCACCAGTCAGTGTGTTGAAACCCTCAAACCTCTACAGATGACGGCTGTAATCGACACATCTGCCAACTGAAAGAGGAAAACATTGTGAGAAAACAATATATACACAGTGTTCAATTGATAAAATGTGAAGAATGTTACAGAACAATGGGACATAAATAAATAATAAATATAGATAAATAATTAAATAAGTGGGGAGTTTTAAAAAAGTACAGTTAAAACGTGTATTACTATGTTTAGAATTCTAAAACGGGTGAAATATACGTTTTTAAATACACTTTCCCCGTCCATAAACAAGTGTACGGCAATGCTAGTGGTTCTGTGAGGCTGCACTTTAAACATCAGCATGCAAACATGACTTTTAGCAGGTGTATTATTTACCATGTTCACCATCTTCCTTTAGCACATTAGCACATTAGCATGCTAATATTTGCTCATTAGCATCACACACAAAGTACAGCTGCGGCTGATGGGAATGTCTTAAGTTCTGCAGGAATTTAAAGCAAAAATATTCAACAAATGATTATTTTGACCTGAGAGTGGCACACGAAGAAAATATAAAAGATCACTAACGTAACAATTCGCCCTGAGGGGAAGTTTCATCCATCCCATAGCTTTTTGAAAGCATTTCACTCTAAACCAACAGTCATCGCTCATGGTAGCTCCGGTATCACCAAAGTCAGTGGGCTTAATCCCCTGGGAATGATTAGAGATGTCAAATATAGGAAATGTAGTAACGGTTATTGATGTAACATTCTTTTTCCACCCACACTGCAGCCAGCGGTTAAGTGAAGAGCTGATTGGTCCTCACTCGTCAGATAGGCAGATAAACCTGTGAAGATGCAAAGATATTCCTTCCCAAGACAAAAAGAAAAAAGAATCACTGGATTGGCACAAACAGAGTGGGATTTGAAGATGTATTTTGGGAGGGATGCACGCCAACAACTCACAGAGACAGCTCTAACCTGGTGTTATGATCCAAGACTCAGCAGGCTTTGTTTATTTTCTGAATCCACTCTACAGTGAGAAGAAGCTTTGGATGAGGCTTAAAGGAAGATGCTTAGTTGCATAAGTAACAGCCAGGCTCAAGTGAGGCTGTCTAACTGGGATACAAGTCTTTTGGAAGTTTGGAATAGTTTACTCAGAGAGTTTGGTGTTTAGGCCAGAGAGAGGCCTGGCATCTGTGAATGACCAGAGACTTTGTGGCATCGTATTATACAATGTGCCATTTATGTCATGATGGTGTAACTATAATCACACTTCTTGGGTACAGTATTGTCCATGGATAAACCTGCTGTTGGATTCTACAACAAATGAATAAGCATGGATGGATTACGGAACGGGCCTGCTGCTGGACACAAGGGCCCAAAGTGTCAGGCATTCACCTACAAAATCATTCAAAGAGACACGTACCAACCAGGAAGTGACTCAAACTGACCGCAGAGACACATAAAACTACTACAAAGAGACCAGATCAACTAAAAACACACAGAGACCACAGAGAGACTCAACGACGATGAAAAGGGGCCAAATATTCACAAAGGGACACAAAATGACCACAAAGAGAAATAAAATACCACAAATAGATACAAAACAACTACAAAGAGACTCAAAACAACTACAAATGACTTGAAAAGAGACAAAAAATGAGCAGAAAGAGCCTTAAAATGACTACAAAGAGACACAAGATGACCAGAACAAGACACAAAAGTCCACAAATAGACACAGAGAGACACAAGACAACAACAGAAAGAGGCTAACGAACTATAAAGTATGTGTCTCTTATGTACGAGAGGTGGTGCAGCCTTTGCATGTTGGTGTCCAGGGGCCCACTGTCTCATAATCCGCCCACGTTAATAAGGCGCCGTGAAGGGAAATCTAAACTGACAACGATGGGGTCTATTATAGGTAAGGTACTATCAGTCTTTCTACTTGTAGTAGCCTCAATAGACCAGCATAGATTTGCAGCCACAAGACATGTGTGTATATTAAGCTGTAAAAAAACCACACGCTGAAACGATAAAGAATAGTCAGGCTTAAAAAAGCAGAATGTCCTTGAGATGACCCTCCTGGGTGAATTGTTGGGCCCCCTGGTGTCTGTAATAAGTGTGTAGTCCTTGAAATGTTGCCTTCACCTCTCACTAATAATGTTTTCATTTAAAAGCTGTTTCAACTTTATATTTACAATCATCCTATTCATGATGTATGTTGAGTTCAGTTGGTAAAGAGACAATATTCTTTTCTTTTATCAGTTGATAATATTTAGCTTACACTATTCTTATTACTAAAGAAGCGCCTCTGTATGAGTGCAGAGCAGCAACAACTAGTCGATCAATCGATAAGCTGATCGCTAGAAAATGTATCAAGTAATTCGCAAATCATTTATTTGTTTTGAGTCTTTAAAAAATGTTTTAAAGGCAACTTTCATTGGTTTCAGCGTCTCAAATGTGAATATTTGCTGGCTTCTTCAATCTTGTTAAAAAATATGATTAAATGATTATTTTCATTGCGAAAGTATTTGGCAAAATAACAATGAAGAACATGTCTTTATTATCATGAAAGCTGCTTGGAAGCAGATTTATTTATGAACCGCTCCTGTTGCCTTAATAGACCTATCGATCTGTCCAGGCCATAAGGTGTGTTTTCTGCACCATCCCCCACTGCACCCCCCTCTCTTTACAGCCTCTTTACCTATCATTTCCAATGGTTGTCTGAGACAGAGGGGACAAATGCAGTGGACGCTGCTGATTTTAAAACCAGAGCTGAGCTGTAACGGTGACAGAACCACTGGACCGAAGGGAAGGCCCCGCGAGCATTCAAGTCTTCACGCGCTCAGAAGGCTCATCAGTGACAGCAGCGTCAAGCGAGACACACGTAACCGGAACAATAGTGATATAGTCTCCAAAGTAAAAGCATTCATTTTTCAAAACGTGAAAGTAAAAGATGCAGTGTAATTACACTAAATGTTGCATTATGAACGCTACATTTGATACTATTTGATCATTATTACTATACATGTTGAACACAATCAGCACTTGATGTTCATTATAATAGATCACATTTCATAAAATGTTTTCAATATGCAATCTTAACTAGCAAGTAGGCTATGTAATAACTACCGCTGGTAAATAAATGTTGTTTGTAAACAGTACAATATTTCACTCTGAAATGTAGTGAAATATAGAATAAAGAGTCAGAAAATGGAAACCCTACAAAAGCAGGTTTCAAATTGTACTTAATGTTGATTTAGAATTTCTATTAGAGTGAAAATTGTGCTCAAAGTTTAGCAGGCTCGAGTCTTGTTGTTGATACATTAGCTTCAAGCTTTCAGAAATGTGTGCATAGTTCCATTTATACAACGGAGTAATACGGAGAAATATTGCAATACTTTCATCAGTGGGTCATGGGCTTAATCACAGTTGTGTTACCTCCTTCGGCTGATTTTCAGTAGGTTTACGTAAATAAATGTAATTTAAATAAAGTTACTTACCATCACTGGCATTGATAGATTACCTCAATTACCAGGTTATCATCTATCATCAAGAGGGGAACAAAGTCTGGTTCATGCTTCAAAAGGAACACGTGAGCTGAGCGCAAACGTTAACAAGCGTTTTATTTTGAAAGTCCCGACCAGAGGTTATTTTGGCTTGCTTAACAGTGGCCTCGCGGATTGTCATCTGTGCGGTGTCTTTCTGCTCGAAGGCAGAGCGACGTAAAGGCCATGACACTCATGACAAAAACAACCCTTAGAATCTGTCCCGATTATTTTCGCCTGAAAGAGTAATCCAATTATTAACTTTAGTTTTTATTTAGTGGAATTAATTGAGTGCAACCGACATCAGATCCTGTGGACCATGTTGATCAGGTATGTTATGATCGTTGTCCTTCACATTGTCAGCTATCATGCTCACAATATGGTTTTGTTGTGGAAATTCAAACTTGTTCTCACTTTACTAGAGAAAGTATTTTACCACATTCTTTAGAGTTCCTTCTCAAGGGGAAACAGGCCAAATCATAATACAAGAGGCAGTATTGTAATGTTGTGTCACTGGGCTTACCTAGAATAATATTAATGCTTTCCTAATGTGTTTTCCATGTATTTGCAATATTAGCAAGAGCTGAAACCAGATCTATAGGAGAAACTCAACACCATCATTTAACACCCCAAATGATGCATGTATATGTATTATATCACCATAACAGCATTTATTATGCATGAAGTGCTGATAAATATTTAAAGGAGCAATCCTTGATTTTAGCAGGCAACTGTCTAATTTGCACACCAAACTGAAGAATGTGGTAATAGACCCCCGGGCACACAATCATGTACATCCCTCTTTTCTGATACATTACATCATTTTTTCTTTTTCTTCTTCTTCTTCTTCTTCTTCTTCTTCTTCTTCTTCTTCTTCTTCTTCTTCTTCTTCTTCTTCTTCTTCTTCTTCTTCTTCTTCCAAAACACAGCATTTCATCACAGAAAACCCCAGATATGTTTTCTTTACATTTTTCATGCAGAACAAATGTAACTTAAAGAGGAGACACTACAGATGAATAGGATAAAGAATGTAACTAGTAAATATCACGAGATAACTTACATTAAGACAACCATTTGTTTCTGTTACAACTTTTCTGAAATGTTACGTTTAGGAATGCAAATGAGGCGTTATCTTATTAAATATTTGTTACTTTGCATAGATTTCCAGAATGTAAATTTGAATATAAAGCAAGGGTTCAAAATTCTTGTTTGATTTTGTTGACATGTTAAGAGTCGAGCTGCTGAAGTGGACATTTCTGTCTCTGAGTGTGAGAAAATAATAATTTAAAGATCTTTAAAGATATGTACTGTGAAATCAGATAGATTTAACATTTTAACTAATATAAATCACCAAGAAACTACCCCAGTTGATTAGTTACATTAAGCAAATACATTTTTGCATTACAAGTTTTCTGAAATGTTATGTTTAAATATGTAAACAAGGCATTATCTAATGCTAACTTTTGGAGAATTTAGGAGAAAAATACAGATGCAAATAGACAAAGTTAGTCAAATAAACACCTAAATGTATATTTTGGATGTTTTCTTTCCACTAGTCTGAAAGAAGACATGTTATGGAAGGAAAATGGCCCAAACTCTCAAATTAATTCAACCTGTAGTGTCTCCCCGTAAAATATGTTTGTCATAATCAAACTGACAATGAGTATCCAAAACTATTATGACAATTATGTTACATGGCACTGTGTCAAACTTTGTAATGCACAGACAGTCTCCAACCGCGTCACCCAGAAGACCCCAGGATCTCTACGTGTATGACTTCCAGGATGCGAGCCACCCCGAGGTGGTGCTGGATGCCCTGAGAGGCTTCTACTCTGAAGGCCTCTTCACTGACAGATCCTGCACTGCCACAAGGTGGCGCTCTGTGCACGCAGCTCATACTTCAGGGACATGTTCACCACTGACATGAGGGAGAGGACCAACAGCCTCGTCAGGTATGCAGGAGTATGTGAGGGAGAGGGAGGGCTTGCGAGACACTACTCTGGTCTGGACTATGCTCTGGTCAATTTGGGCTATTTTCTTTCAAACCATAGACTGTATATACTAGTGGACATTAAACATCGTGTGTATATTTTACTTCACTGTCTTTTTATGTGCGTAGATTTCTCCTAAATTCACCAAAAGTTAGTATTAATGCCAATTTTGCATATTTAAACATGCAATCAAAAACAATTGCCTTAATATCAGTAATTCAACTAATATATGAGTTAAACATTGTTTACCCTATTCACCTGTAGGGTCTTAATACAATACATATCTTTAAAGAACGTTTTCTCCACTTCAGTATCACTGACATAAAGCAAACTTTATAGTTTCCTTCCTCTCTATATCCTGAAGGTTTGTACAGAGGGCTTTGTTCATATATCATTCAGAGCCTGACTTATATAACATCATATTTTCTAAAAACATGGCGGAAATAAGATTTCTTTTAAGGCTGTTGACAGTATTTTCTGATTTATGAAGTGATACAAAGAGATATCTAAACTTCCCTCTCTAAAAACCTTTGACTCTAACATGTTAACAAAATGAAACAAGAATGTTGAAACTTTATCCAATGTTCACATTTTGTTCTGGAAATGTGTGCAAATGATCACACAGCTAATAAGATAATGCCAATTTTGCATATTATAAAATTCAAATACTTTTAATACAAATAAATATTGTCTTAATGTAAATAATCAACTGGGGAACCTCTCATGGTGACATAGTAACTTTGTAGTATCTCCCCTTAAAGACATCTGCAGGCAATCACCACCTCTGCATCTGCATCGCCCTAATCAAGGCCCGCCTCGTTTCATTGTGTAAATGTTGAAGGACGACACTCCTGTATGCTAATGTCTTTTGATGACTGAAGCACTTAGGGCAATATTAAATGCATGAATAATAAATATGAAATCATGACAAAATCATTACAACGGAATAGAAAGCAGAATGCTGGTTCTTAGTGTGGCTTACATCATCGTAAACATCTTGGAAACATTTAGTTGAAAGACAACCTTGGTTCATGTTGCAACTTGCTCATATTAGCAAAAGGATAAGACATTGAAGCCCGACAAGCTCCAATGGAGCTCCCTGACCTCTGACCCCCCTGTAAGAGAGGGGGGGAGGAGGAATCAGAGAACAGAGTCTCAGAGGGATCAATAAATGATCACAAAATCCTTTGAAACATGTGCAGGGTTGTGTTCTGCGTGAGCACATGGTGTCCCCCACGTTAAAATGATTGTGAATAATGTGTACGGGCTAACCCTTAAAGGGCCTACAAAATGATATTTCGTCAGTGTTATTGGGCTTGGTATATGATAGAGGTTGCATATCTATTGTGAAATGTGCCATATATATATTTTTAATATTGATATATTCGTAATCCGAGAGCATCCACTTCGGCAATGTTCGGGCGATGACGTCACAAGTAGAACACAGCCGCCAGTGTTCGTCTGCGTTACAGCCGCCGCCAGTGTTCGTCTGTGTTGAAGCGTCCAGCGAAGACTGCTGTCAATTATTACGAGAAAGAACGGACAACAATCGATCGTCAAGGATAATTGTGAAGCGATGTGTTGTATGGGGATGTGGGGCCGTCTCCAAATCTAGCTTTCTGTGGCCAAAAGATGATAAAATGTCACGTTTATGGACAAGACAAGTGCGTCGATGAAACCGACGATTTGTGGGCAGCACTTTGAGAGATCGTGTTTCGAACAAACTATGCTCGCCAAGGAAATGAGATTCAAAAATAATTTAAAACTGAACGCAGATGCTGTGCCTACAATACTGCCGAGACCCAAGCCAGCACAAGCCAGTACAAGCCAGCACAAGCCAGCACACCGATTCAAACACGTCCGCCGGTGCAGAGTCCTCCATCAAAGAGACGACGAAATGCATTCGCCAAAAGGGAGAGAGCAAAGGTAAGCCGTGCTACTTGTTTACTTCATTTATTGTTACAAGCATAAAGCCATAATCGGTCTAGGCCTACTGTATGTAACGAGTTTACACCAGGCCCTAGCCAATATATGTGTGTTATTGTTTGTAGTATGGATGCTGGAGGGATGCTGTTGTGCTGTATAGAAGCAGATTCAATCACTGAACTGACATTGTGTTTTGTTATTGACTCTAATAAAGTGCTGATACTTGAACGACGTGTAGTTGTCAGATGGAAACGTAGCACAGATCTTTTGAATGGCACATGATGGCAGTCTGTGGTTCTTACCAAGTATTCCCCAGAAGAATCTCACCAGCTGGCGGTATGCCACATAGTGATACATTCTGTAAAGTACAAGATAATACATGTCAATGGTAATCACTTCAACCTTATTTGCTTATTTATCTATGTATTCTGTAACTTTGCCAGAGTGACCATTCGACTTCCCAAAATACATCAAAGTTTCTGAGCTCTACACATTTGTGCACACAAGTAACATACTCATTACGTGGCTGATCACCTGCTTGTTGTCTGTCCCTCTTCGAATACCTTTGGTAGGCTGTCTGCAACACGCAAACATCCAGACACTTTGATTGGAATCCTGGGTGATCTGTTATGCAGGTTATGTTTGCACCATGTCCCTCATATTCATTGAGTTCCTCCATGACATCCTTTTCTTGGCAGCAGCTAATATTAACGTCATCTTAATTTCATACTATTTATATGCCTGTGTTTCACGACAGGCTGGTAAGCAGCTCATAAACCTGTTATGGTCGTACGGAAGTCGGATCTATCTAGTAGCAACTTGTTACCCGTTTCACGTAAGTCTCGTAAAGTTACGACATCGTAACTTCCATGAACATCTGGTAAGTGTTCCGGCTACTATAGGCAGCCGTGAGACGGTCAGTAGGCAGACTATACTTTATAAACCAGCGCTGTCATCCGGTCTGTTTGTTAGCTAATAGCTAATGCTTTATATACAGCCTCGTAATAAATGACGTTTGACATCAGACACAACGATAGAACCTCATCCGCAGAAACTTCGAGAAAGAATCAAGTTATCAAGCTTTACAGACGTCGATGTGTCCAAGTAGAGAAAGAATTGAATATTTAGCGATCGAGCCATTTGCGGACAACTAGTCGGGTTCATAATAATTCAAGGAAACCAAGCTATCGACTCGATATAGGACAGCTTGCGATCTATTTACGATCGAGGATAATGTTACGATTTATTATGATGTATTTACTATATATTGAGAAGTTCTATGAATTATAGTGAAATGTATATATATACCTGTCTGTGTTCTGTTGTCGCACAGGATCTCCGCCAAATCCAGGATCACCGTCACGTTCATCCGCATGTTCGCTCCCGTCTGTGTCTCCATCTTGAATACTGTGTCTCACGCTGCTCTGTTTCCACCACGTTAAACTCGTCCGCATGATCTAAATCCACGACACCGGCATCCTCTTTAATAAACTCCTCTTCTTGAAGGTGCAACGAGTCTATTGATGACTCACTGTCACTCGATTCTGTCGAAATATCCGAGCCAGAGTCCGACATCGCCACGTCTGCCGCTTCTGCCGTGCTGTCTGTGTATTCAACTGGTGGACTGTATTCTACTTGTGACGTCAGAAAACGGCGTTGGCTGTTTCCAATGTAAACATCGGTGGTCGACATACTAAATCGTGATTTATTAAATACTGTGATCATTGTTTCATAAATAACACATCATTTTACATCACAAAAAGCATTTACTATCATCAGTAGAAATTCAAGTTTATCATTTTGTAGGGCCTTTAATGGTTTTCTTTATTGACATTTTCAGAACATACATAGATCATTAGTTAATTGTTTAAGTCTTAATGTCCATTTCTGGGATATCCGAGAGATGAAAAGATAGTGATAGTGATAATACATGTTAAGTAAAATATATTTTTATTTTCAAGAATAAACAATAATAATAACAACAGAAAATCTAAATAAAAAGTAAATAAAAAAGAGAAATAAATACTGATAGTAAAAATGAGTCAAAAAATAAATCAGTAAGTAAATAAAGACAAATAAAAAATACAAAATACAATTCACTGTAAAAGACACAGCAGCAGAGGTTTCAAAAGATATTAGCGCACATTTTCATGTTAGAATATGTTAACCTCTACTGACCACTGTTTCAGTAATTACTGTATGATTTTATTATCTGTCAAAACAAGATGATACACTTGTTCTTCCCTTCGGCGTTACTTCACTGTACAGTCCATTATGTGTATCTGTGCTGGATACTATAAGGCAGACATCCAAGAACTAGACATCGCCTCACATCTCCTGCATCTGGGCCAAAGAGTTGCTTGTATATTCTGCTCCTGCGTAAGAGGAAATAACTCCAGACCAGCAGGCGGCGGTATTCTGTATTCAGCATTCAAAAAGGGAAACCAGAAAATGCTGAACAGCCAATCAGAGTTTCCACATCACAGTTCTTTTAAGAGTAACAAAAATCTTGTCTTTGTTGACCTCCAGTGTTTTAACTTTTCACCTTGCAGGGAAGTACAGGTGAACTCCAGGACCCTGTGACCTCACAGTTGGGTGTGTTCCAGGCTGTTCTCATACACTGTTTGTACATATACCTACAAAAAGTAATGCAGTATGATTTGTATATATCTATGTAATCAATTCGTATAAAACAGAACTTTCACCCAGGAGACTGCTGTTCATGTCCGGTGTGATGACAGAAGTCTACGTTGACCTATTTGTTACATATTTTCCACACTTCCATCGTTATTTTAACCCAAACCACGATCTTTTCCTAAACCAACCCAAGTAGTTCTGTTGCCTAAACAGGTTCTGCAGTGCAGGGGCTCGAACAGATGCACTGATCTCTTGTGTTGCTGACAATCACACTAAAAATGTGTAATCAGAGGGAAAACAATCTGGAATGTTTTACCAGAGGGGGCAGTAAA
>NC_041357.1:5003103-5040603 GCF_900634415.1 Cottoperca gobio
TGAAGCTGTCATATACAGCTAATGAAGATAAAAAAGATTGAAAAAACAGTAGCATAAAATGGAAGTACTCAAGTAAGTACAAATATCTCAACTGTACAGTCTTTGAGTATTTCTATTTCGGCAATATTGTTTGAAATGTATAAAATATCTAATACTAATAATCATAAAGCCTTTATCCTGCAGGTACTACCACTGTTCTGTTTCCTGTAGTGGCTGTGTGTATGTTATGGGAGGCTACAGAGGAGGTTCAGCGATGCCACAGACTGAAGCGTTTGATCCACTGAAGAGGAGGTGGATGGCTGTAGCTGATATGGTGCAAGGTGTGTTTTTACAGTTATATCACACATTTAACATCTCTATGAAGTTGTACTAGTAGTGGAGTTAAAACACTGCAGACCACTGATTGGTCAGAGAGAATCGCCACTAGCACGACATATGCCACCGTGAATAGCGACAGTAATTATTTTATTTGTGAGACCCACAATTAAAAAAATGGCAGCCCACAAAACTACTACTACTACTACTGTACAACTGATGTTGCCAATGAAAGGATTCACAACAGTTTCACACGCCATCGATACGGTGATCAGCTGAAAGTCCTCCCTACACTGAGAGGGTACTATCTGCACTGCAAAATAAAACAGAGAAAAGTACCTGGTCCCAAAAGAAAAGAGTCAAGTCATGCAGTGAAAACACAGCATTAAAGGAGCAGACAGACTGGTTTCAATCTTCTCATCTAACTAAGAATCTAAGAAAGTGAGTAAGTCTGTCGCTCTATTTGTCAAATTATTCTTATAAATGGACCAGAATAATATTGATGAAATGAGCCTGTCTGTTTTCTCAGGAGTAGGGAACGCCTCCGCGACTGTGTTTGGAAGCAACATCTATGTAGCAGGTGGTAATTATGGCTTCAAAGGCAGCTGCACCTACAACAAGATCCAGAGTTACAAGGTGAACGTCGACCAGTGGAGTATCCTAACCACTTGCCCCCATCCAGGTAGTTCTGATATCAAATCCAATTATAACTTATCTGGAATAAAAAATATACTGCTTCACAAGCAGTAAAGAAATCACAACTGCTCTAGATTTTGCATGCAGAAAGACAGAGATCCAAAATGTATTAACAAGTTATCAAAAACGCCTTTATAACTAAATGAATCTACATTTACATAAACATGCTTGTATTGAAACCCAGTTATTGTCATGTCCTTGCTCCCTGCAGAGTACGGGATGTGCCTGGTGTCTTTGAACAGCAGCCTGTACCTGGTAGGGGGTCAGACCACCCTCGCTGAACGCTTCGACCCACACACAGAAGAATGGATCCCGCTTGGCAGCATGAAGGAGAGGAGGATAGAGTGCAGGGCGGTGGCCATGCTGGGCTATGTGTACGTCACTGGGGGCTATTCGTGCTCTAAAAGGACCTACCTGCAGAGCGTGGAGAAATATGACCCTCACACAGATACATGGGACATAGTCGGAGATCTGAAAGAAGCAGCACGTTTGCATGGCTGTATCTGTGTTTATAATGGCATGTAGTGTAGAAGAAAGCTTCTCTTGGATTGGAGTGCCAATAGGGTGAACTGGTTTAATAGCTCCCAGTTAGGCAGCGATGTACCAACTGGTTTGAATTTGATTATGTTTCTCCAAACCAGCAGAATATACTGGAACTCTGGGGTTAAGGAAAGAAAGAAAAGAAAGTTGACATTTGGGCAATACTCACATTTAATCTTCTTTTTTTTGCAGAGTCTTAATATAAAACCTACCATCTAGCACCTTTAAAGTTTACAAATTAACACAGGAAGTCACTGCCGCCAAGAAAAGGTCTGGCATAAGACCCCTGTTAAACCGCAACACCTCGGTTTTTGTACAGACTTACCAAAAGAGTTATGACATGGTAATTAGTGAGATTTAAAGGTGCTGCTTAGCAGCTTTTCTTACATTTGGAAACAGGCTAGTTGTCTTTATGCTAAGCTAACCGGCTTGTGGCTGTAGTTTCATATTTTGTGTATAGTTTCTTAGAATACTTTTCATCTTCTCTTCTAACTCTGAATAAGCATATTACTTTTCGTCACCCCATGCCCTCTCACTGTCACCAAACGCAACAACTGTACATTGTGAATTAGCAAAACCGCTGTATGGCTACTTTTCCTGGAACTCAAATTGCCACCTCATGAGTATTTAAAAAAATTATGTTTTTAACCTTTTTCGACTCATTTTGCCACATTTTGGATACAGTCGAAGAATGTGACAGGAACTGATGGCTGGTTTTCTTATCAAAGCAGGAAATGTGCAGGTGTAAGTAATAACATTAACGAAGGTTCAGTTCTAGCAGTGTTCCGGTGAGCCATGACCTCTGGGCTTCAGTCCATTGTTATGTAGACAGACAGACAGACAGAACTTTTTTCGGCTTTGCTCAATGAAGTTAAACTCAAACTTGAAACTCTTCCAATAAAGCCAATCTGCCTGCCAGGGTCTGGTTTCAGGGTGTCCTTAAACAAGTTTAACTAGTAAATCTTAATCAATTTAGAGCTTTATCTATTCTGAAAAGGAGGCACTGTGTGTGTGTGTGTGTGTGTGTGTGTGTGTGTGTGTGTGTGTGTGTGTGTGTGTGTGTGTGTGTGTGTGTGTGTGTGTGTGTGTGTGTGCGTGCGTGTGTGTATCTTTGAGAGTTAACAAAGTAAAAGAAAGAGATGGATGAAGACAGATTGACAGGCAGTCCAGCAGATAGCGAGGCAGACAGAGACAGACACAGAGGGACAGTCTCCGGTCATCTGTGTCTTTCTCCCTCCCCCTTATCTGAACTCCTGAATCACGGGGAGTTTCTTTTGTACAGTCCGACACTGATCATCACAGAGAAATGGTAACATCCAGAGGAGAGTTACACCACCTAAATACATCCCAAACTCTTCATGTAACTGTAGCCGCATTTCATTGTATTTTTTGCTTTCCTTTTTGTAACTTATTTTAACTCGATTGTCCGTCATTGAGAAAATCAACAATGCTACTGTTTGAAATGTACTTTTTATTACTTATACGTTTTAGCTATGTTGGTGGCATGGCTCTAGGAAAGGAAAAGTTGGTTGGTTAGTTGATTCATTACTTTAGTCCAGACCATGAGGTTGACAGTTTTGTTTTTAGCGAAAATTCATCTGTGTCCCCCTCAGGACGAGTCGTAATTACCCTGATGATCCTTGAACTTAAAATATAGTGAGGTCAACATTTTAATTTGTCCAGTCCTTTGGTTTATGACCCACAAAACTATTGACACTCCCATCAGCCTCAGCTGTACTTAGTGTTAAGTGCCAAGTAGCAAATCTTAGCATTCTATCAGCCTTTATAAAAAATGATTGATTGAAATTGTAAAATTGTTAAAAAATAAAGTCACCATGGTTGCATAAGTAACAATGTAATTATGCTAATGCTTTACTGTTTCAGTCCGTGGAGAAAGAGGGTTTCTTTATCAAGCAGCTGAAGGGTGACACATATTAATTATACTTGGTAATAGCTAATATGGCATTGGATACAATAAAGAAAGTATGCCTTTGTAAATGGTGTAAAACCCTATTAGGTATGCACAGAACCCATTCTGAACTTACATGACAAATGCTTACACTTTTTATACCAATTACTCCAATGTCTATGCTCATTCTTCTCTTTGACAATAATGGCCCAGATCTAAATCTCCTTGACCCATTTCATTTCAAGTTCCACCGCTGTGCTCTGAAGGCTGAACACCAGGCCTGCATAACGCTGCTCTTTCTTACATTTGGTGACTTTGCAGCACGGTCTGTAGAGAGAAAAGTCAGAGTAATGAACAGAGGCTGCCAGGGGATGGCAGTATTGCTCTATGGGGAATCTGCGACTAGGCTTGGCAAGAAATACGAAGTGTATACATGAGCATGAAGGGTTTGTACCAGACTCGGAGGACCTTTGCTCTTGACAAGCAAGGACACGAACAATCATAAAATCAATGAAAGAGCTGATGGACAAGAGAATCTTGGTGAATTACCTTTGGATGTAGCCTGAGTAAATGTTCATCCTTCATCAGTTATGTGGTGGAGGGTAAAGCCCCCTCGTCTAAACCACTTTCACTTGCAGAATGCAGTATTCAAAGGCTGAGAAGCTAGTAGCATTCACATCCTCCTCAAAACCTTTTGGCAAGCTGCCCTTGAGCAAGGCTCTTAAACATGAGCAGCAGCAGTGAATACATCTGTGGGCTTTGATCATACTGGTGACTCAACCTCCTACCACAGCAACCTGTGTCATACAATATTTTACCCACAAAGGCTAAAACGTTCTTGTGACAAAGCAGTGTCTCATGTTATGGTTTTTACTAGATGTTTTTGTTGTATCTATTGATCATGGCGATAATGGCAAGCCATTAATAAAAGGGATGAGGGGCTCGAGTATGAGCAGATATGATCGGTGGTAACTGGTTATCAATAGAGGTTGATAAAGGTCAAACATTATTTAATGTGACCAAGAGGAAATGAGGAAGGCCATTAGAAATCCTCCTCTTTTACACACCCAATATATTCCACTCATACCCCCCCCTTTCATCTTTCCTCTCGTCACAGCTCTGCTCTGTGCCCTGATCCTTGTTGTTTTCGCCCACTTAAAGCTGATAATGAAATGTATGCACTGGGCGAAGCAGGCGATTAATCAGAGCAGATGTGTATCTAGGTGAGTGCCAGAGCAAGTCTCTGGAGCACAGCGGCCTGACGGCTCAAACTGCACACTGGTTTTAGTAGGGAAGCCGAGCCCTCGCCTCTCACCCCATGCCTGTCATTGCCAACGCATGTGCCAGCCTGCCTTATTACAATTAATTAGCCTGTGCTGAAAAGTCCTCACACTTCAGAAGCGATCATATCTCATCGTGGCCAACGAAAAGGCTGCTGGTGGGCTGTTGTCACGTTTGCTAGGCTGATAAATCTGGGATGACAATTTAATAGCACAATATATTGGTTTTATCCTTAGAGAAATATCACAGTAATCTTCCTGTGATATTTTACAATGAAATATTGCAGTTGTTGTACAGTTTTTCTGGAGTCCTCAATATACATTTTGGTTGCTTTATGATATTTTCTGTCCCATATTATAATATTCCTATAATGTTATTACAATGGGATCTGGCATATTTATATAGTGATACATTTTAATTATACAGCACTGTTCAAAACAGAGTAACAAAGAGCTTTACATGGGAAAATTAAGATTAAAAAAAATGTGCAGTACAATTAAATAATATCAGACAAACTAAAATACCCAATAATAAAATAAGGTAAAGCCAAAATAAACACTAAGAACAGATAAAACATATTAGAACCATTAATACAATAAATAAATGAAGCACATGTGTGACATTTTTAAAAATATACAGTATATATATATATATTTTTTTTTTACTGACTCTGCACTGTCCTCAATAATTAGTGACCTTATCATACTTGATCTCTTATAGTCAATCTCTATAATATTCCTAAAATCAGATGTTACATATCATTTATGGTTCCATTCTTCTAAAATGTGTTTGTTTACAACGAGTCCTCTTCCTGAGGGCTTCACCAGTTACATGGTTATTCTGGAACTGTTTGACTAAATATTTTCAGAACGTCGCTCGCTTTATATCTTAAGAGGAATTGCAACTTTCAAGCTGGATGTCATTAAGTGAACTCATCACACATATTCAGGCTTTCCAAACTGGCGAGAGCAGATGCCATTGCTTAGCTGACTAGTTGAAATGGAAATGTTGCTGAAGCAGTATTTGGTCTATTGCATGGGACCTGATGCACATTGCTTATTGAGATGTCCACAGATGTAAACTTGACTTGTAAGTATGTAATTAAGAATTACCTCCAAGTGTTATCTCATTGTGAGCTTCAGTAGCTTCACAGAATTCTTCAGTACTGTCTGCAGAAGGCAGAATTACCTCTTTTAGAGTTTGCTGTGCAGAAAAAGAATCCTCACACCGCTGTAATGTGCAACAATAGAATATTATAAGATTACACTTTTGAAGTTGAAAGCAAATGTTGTATTATAGATACCTGGGGCAGCAAATATCAGTGGTTGAAGCATGTGTGCAGAAAGGTAAAAATGTCCTACAAAAGTGAGATATTGCTTTAAAGAATCTAAAATCGCACATGAGGGCTGTCTGTACTGCAACGCGGCAGCAATATGGCACCTGTTCATGAGCGTCTCATACACAATGCCTACATTGTACCATAACAGTATTGCAGGACTTTCAGAATGGCCCTGTTCACACCTGGCATTAACAAGCGTCTCCACATGTGTCTCCAGTGACAACTTGTGATCGGATCCCACTTCCCCGCTCTATGTGCAAGTAAACACGTACATCATTTCCCTTTGCAAAGACCAAATGCTTTGATGTTTTTAACCGGCGGGAGGCAGCAATGCACTTCCTGTGCATCTTCTGCCGGAAATTTAAAAAAGAAGAAGGAGAAGAAGAAGAAGAAGAAGAAGAAGAAGAAGAAGAAGGAGAAGAAGAAATGAAAACAAATACAGACTGGGGATCCTTTCATTACGCTAACGAATGCATCCTCCAGCCTCTCTTTTCCTATGTCTCAGAAACCATTTCCCCTCCGCCATCATTAAGGATCTTCCAAGCCCTTAAATGCACCTTCAGGAGACAAGGAGCGATCGGAGATAGGAGGCTTCTGGAGGAGCTTAGATCAAAGAAACACCTAAACACCTCCACATGTGACATACAGTTGTGCAGCACGTCAAAAGTAACTGACGTTGCTTAAGATTGACGCTATGGAACCAAGGATTTCTCATTAGGCAGCTTCGGCTCCTCCGTCTTCGCGTCTCTGGCTCACATCCTCGCAAGGAGGAGCTACAAAGCGAGTAAGATACACGAGTGAGGGAAGCGGGGAAACAAGTTAACCTAATGAAAAGCACCCTGGGTCTACTCCTTGGCATGTTCCAGGTACACTAAGATGATGATCGCCCAAGATGATAGACGCACTGACGTTGTGGACAAAGCCACATTGAGAACCAACTGGAAATGAGAAAAAGGAGAAACAAAAGGAGAGCCATGTCTTTGATGATGTTTCTTCCTTATGTCCTTGTCGGGGACGCAACAGGATGCATTAGCGTTTGTACTACAAAAGATACGTGGCCAAATGCATCCGGCTAAATACAAGTGAAAAGAATTACCAAGACACATTGTGATCCCATCACTCAAACCACCTGCCGAGGCCATCGTTTTCACGTGTATTTGGCGGCGTACACTAATGATCCGATCGGCCAAGACAAGTTACTAAGTGTAAACAGGGTACATTTTTTTTAGACAGAAATAAAAGACAAAAAACACGATGAGGCATGCATCATTTGAAAGAGAAGGCCCTGCGATCTTATCAAGATCACATTGATGAGGTTTGAGAAGTCCTGTGTGGTGCAGACACAACACACTTTATGAGCTGTCCCTTACACTCTCCTCTGTCAAAGATGACTTCTTTGTGTTGTGACTGCCTTGAAAGCTCACAAGCCATAATTGGACCATGCAGTCTCATTTGAGGATACAGAGATGGTGGTGAGGAGAGGGACTGGGGGTCGAGTCACATTGTCATTAGTGTCATACTGGATCTTTACAACATCTATACTAGATGATCACAGAAATATATATATATATATATATATATATATATATATATATATATTACAAAAAAAAAATATATATATCACATAAATATATATATATATATATATATACATACATATATATATATATATATATATATATATATATATATATATATATATATACATATATTTATATATACATATATATATACATATATATGTATATATAGACACACACACACACACACACACACACACACACACACACATACACACATACATACATACATACATACATACATACATACATACATACATACATACATACATACATACATATATACATAAATACATATTATATATAATGCTTGATGAGGAACCTTTGGAAGTCCCAGATCCACTCAGCAGTCGGTGGAAGAACCAAACAAGAGGGACGCTGTTGTGCTGTATAGAAGCAGATTCAATCACTGAACTGACATTGTGTTTTGTTATTGACTCTAATAAAGTGCTGATACTTGAACGACGTGTAGTTGTCAGATGGAAACGTAGCACAGATCTTTTGAAAAGCACATGATGGCAGTCTGTGGTTCTTACCAAGTATTCCCCAACAAGATCTCACCGGCGGTATGCCACATAGCGATACATTCTGTAAAGTACAAGATAATACATGTCAATGGTAATCACTTCAACCTTATTTGCTTATTTATCTATTTATTCTGTGACTGTGCCAGAGTGACCATTCGACTTCCCAAAATACATCAAAGTTTCTGAGCTCTACACATCTGTGCACACAAGTAACTTACTCATTATGTGGCTGATCACCTGCTTGTTGTCTGTCCCTCTTCGAATACCTTTGGTAGGCTGTCTGCAACACCCAAACATCCAGACACTTTGATTGGAATCCTGGGTGATCTGTTATGCAGGTTATGTTTGCACCATGTCCCTCATATTCATTGAGTTCCTCCATGACATCCTTTTCTTGGCAGCAGCTCTTCAATTGCTTCCATAATTGTACAGTTTTCACATGTACACCTAAATGTACAAAGGAAGAGTGGTAAGGACATGTACACAATATGCAATATCCAGAAAAAAGGCCAATATTGACGTCATCTTAATGTCATACTATTTATATGCCTGTGTTTGACAACAGGCTCGTAAGCACTATAAGTGAGACGGTCAGTATACAGACTATACTTTATAAACCAGCACTGTCCTCCGGTCTGTTTGTTAGCTAATAGCTAATGCTTTATATACAGCCTCGTAATAAAAGACGTTTGACATCAGACACAATGATAGAACCTCAACCGCAGAAACTTCGAGAAAGAATCAAGTTATCAAGCTTTACAGACGTCGATGTGTCCAAGTAGAGAAAGAATTGAATATTTAGCGATCGAGCCATTTGCGGACAACTAGTCGGGTTCATAATAATTCAAGGAAACCAAGCTATCGACTCGATATAGGACAGCTTGCGATCTATTTACGATCGAGGATAATGTTACGATTTATTATGATGTGTGATGATGATTATGATTTACTATATATTGAGAAGTTCTATGAACTATAGTCAGATGTATATACCTGTCTGTGTTCTGTTGTCGCACAGGATCTCCGCCAAATCCAGAATCACCGTCACCATCATCCGCATGTTCGCTCCCGTCTGTGTCTCCATCTTGAATACTGTGTCTCACGCTGCTCTGTTTCCACCACGTTAAACTCGTCCGCATGATCTAAATCCACGACACCGGCATCCTCTTCAATAAACTCCTCTTCTTGAAGGTGCAACGAGTCTATTGATGACTCACTGTCACTCGATTCTGTCGAAATATCCGAGCCAGAGTCCGACATCGCCACGTCTGACGCTTCTGCCGTGCTGTCTGTGTATTCAACTGGTGGACTGTATTCTACTTGTGACGTCAGAACACGGCGTCGGGTGTTCGACATACTAAATCATGATTTATTAAATACTGCGATCATTGTGTCATAAATAACACATCATTTTACACCACAAATAGCATTTACTATCATCAGCAGAAATTCATGTTTATCATTTCGTACGCCCTTTAAGGGTTGCTTTTTTTCCTTCCTCATCCTGACTGATGAATTGCTTGTCAGTGGATCACACAGTGGATATCTATGGGAACTGAACATACTATTAGCTTTTTGATGCAAAGCAGCTTGTTGCCTTAGTTTTGATTGGCTTAGCAGCGACTGGAGAGATGCTGGCCAGTTCCGCAAGGAAACACTAAATGACAGTTATTTTGTGGTTAAATAAAGCACTGTTCATCTCACGCCTCCAATCATAAGTAAATTATGGAACCAGCAATCTTCTTTTTCTCTTCATTTTCTTCTCTGCAGGCTGTCATTTACTGTCTGTGCACATGTACTTCTATGAACTCATTATCATTGTCACTGAAGACATCCTCACCCTCACAGGCACAAACATACTCACACAGACAGACACACACGCACGCACACACACGCACGCACGCACACACACGCACACGCACACACACACACACACATTTTTGCAAAGCAAATATATCATCATGAGCAGTTTATATAAAGGATTATTTTTGTCACATTTACATCACAGGACACAACTTGAAGTCAGCAAGAATCAAGTCAATGTGATGTGTGATGAAAAACACTCAACTCACAAATAACTTCTCAATTTGTATCAATTTCTACCAGTTAAATAATCTAGAATTATGTGTTTTATAAACTTAATTTCCATTACTATATTTGTCTGATCATTTGCTTTCATCAATGGTTTGGCAACCCCATTCAGCAGAACTCAGCATTACGTTATATTATGTTTTTCTTAATGCCAATGTTTTAAAACATGGCAACATGGTTAAAGTTAGTTGATGATTGGATAGTAAAACAAGCTGAAAACCCAACATTGACACATTTCACCTTATAAAGTAATATCCAGCAGGCACAAAGCAACATCAACCCTCATTTGGATTGTGGCTGGCAACTGATGATTGTAAGTCCACATTTTACTTTATGTTCTTGTTTGGTCTCCACCAGCTTCTGATGGCTCTTTAGCTGCTAAATGTGCTATGTTACAATGCTGTATGAGGCGTATGAGAACAGAAAGCAATAGTTAGCTGAAAGACACATATAGGGCACTCTATTTTATGGATTAGCACGAGTTGGAAAAATCAAGCCTCATTACACCTTTGGGGTTTTATTTCTATTTCTATTTTGAGAATGGCTGGAAAAACTTACAGCAGCACTTCAAGACTGGAGCTGAAGCTCTACAACACCTTTTGATTCTAATAGTTGTATTCTCATATGTGTGCAATAAAAAGCCCAAGAAGCCTGCGTGTTGTTATTAAATCTGTACGTTTGTTCAGAAGCGCTGCATTACATGTTGATGATATTGTGCAATATGTTATAGTTAAATAATTGTCCAAAAAGCCTAGATATAACATATTTCTGCTGACACAAAGTATACATGTAGCTTATTGGTGTAGTTGAGGCACTGCAGGCTCATGTGTTCTGACTTCATGGTTGATATATAAATGTAACATTTCATTAGTCGTAATGTGATGTGATTGGAGAATGATATTCATTAAATGAGGCCATTACTTTTATTACATTATTCCTTGCTTCCAGATGGAAATGTTATCATAATTATAATAAGTGATGATAATTTCTACAATATATTTGCATTTTTTCATACTGTCTTCAGTTTTACTCCAAGCAAAAACTTAAAAAAGAACAAAAGCCTAAAATGAGGAAAAAATAAACTCCAAAATTGTTAGTATTGCCGGAAGATGATTGACAATTCACAGAAACAACTTTGCAATATACTGTTTGACAGTGCTGTACACAGGAAGGCTAAACATATAACTGCATATACCTCACATGCTTATGTCTGGCTGTCGATTTAGGGTCCCAAGGGCCAGCCGGAACATATATAAGAAGTCCTTTGTTTCCTTTACCATACATGCATTGGACACATAATGACTGCATCAGGGAACGTTTGTTGATTTATAAGATGTGCTCTGTTTTATTATTTATAAAACCTATTTTCCTCTACCTGCCCATTTGCACTATTGTATATTTTTAATGGTGTGTCCGAGTATTGTATTTTCTGTACTTGAGAGAAGCCAAAGACACATACCCCCAGAGGTGAACAACACAGTTCATCTAATAAAACCAATCAAATATAATACGGTCAGTTACGTCACTTTTTTTCCTCAATTGAGAAAAATCTGATATATTCTATATATTGCACAGCTGTGGTAACCAAGTGTGAAATCATTGTAGAGGTCTTCAGACTGAAGCCCACAGAGCTTGACATCAAGCGGGACAAGGCCCCCTGGGAGATCTGCCACCAACGGAACTCTTCCACAAGTAGAAGTAACCAAGCAGAACCACCGAACAGGTAGGTCAGAATCTCATTCTTGAACTGTTCGGTCGCATGCTGTCACCAGGGGTCAGAGTATGGGTCAAGAAACATGATCAGAAAACAGCTCACACAGTTACACAATGGTGGAGACCTACCATGAAACAGGACAAGAAATCAAGACCTTCTTCTGTGAGAGCCAGCTGAACCCCACCGGAGCCTCACGGGTCTGTGGGTTCTAATTCAGATTCTGGTTGAGCTAGTATTTAGGCAGCAAATAGCTGACATCTTCATTTTTTGTCACTGTAGACAGGAAGACACATCAGTCTGGAATATTAAAGGTCGCACAAAAAAGCTCTCCATCTGTGCACTTTAGGAAGCCGTGCAAAAGGCAAAGACTTCAGTTCTTCAAGTGAGGGAGGATGATCAAATGATCTGTGATGACCTGTGCAGGAATCTGTCCACTCAAATAGTTTTATGATTTTAAAGGGTCATTCTGAATCAGTATTGTGCACGATTCATACATTTAATTATTCATCCAGCGTGTATGTACAAGAGTGGGAAAATAGTCCTCCTTGTATGCAAAACAAGAGAGGTCAATTAGAATTATGATCGTTATTCAGCCTCATTTTTTCAAATAAAATGTTAGTTGCATGCACATATATTACTAAAGCTACAAATGGTAAATGGACTGCATTTATATAGTGCTTTTCCAATCTTTGCGATCACTCAAAGCGCTTTACAACACGTCAGCATTCACCCATTCACATACAGAGGCAGAGGCTGCCATACAAGGTGCATATCAGCTCATCAGTAGGGATAACCATTCACACACACTCACACACACAAAGTATCTTGCCGAAGGACACTTTGACACGCTGAGCGCGGGGCTGGAGCAGTAGCTTTGGTGCAATAATATTAAACATAACGTTCCTGTTATCAACAGGGTCAAATTAATTAGTGGCACATTTTCTAGATTAAAATGAATGTAATAAAAGTATAACTAAAGCAAATACACATGGTTATATACACACACATACTCATACATTGTATTAATTGTCCTTAGACAAAATCTAAACCACATTTTCGTAGAGATCAGAGTGAGCAGTGGGAATACAGTTGAGACCAGCTCGTCTCTGTGTGGGCTGTAATTGTGTCCGTATGGTCGTAGGAGCAAGCCCAGTATCAGGACTGTGACAGCCTCTAGTTCAGAAGAGGGACAAATCTTATCATCAAGTAAAACCCCATGTTCATAGTCAGGAGGAACGAATTGACCACATTTTACTGGAAGCAGTCCATGCTTTGTCTACCCTCAGGAGAGGACTGTGTGATAGATGACACTCGATGAAAATTGACACAGTAGATGAGAAAAACATTGGAGAAAAAGTACACTGCAGATAATAATCCCGCCATCTAAATCCGAGCCTGGACTCCTTCCTAAATTCTTAACAATTTAACACACAGTCATTTACTAAATCTTGCTGCACCATTAGAATGTAAAGCGGCTTTAATGTATATTTTTACAATAACAATATGTAATGTGAAAGAGATCACTCTCTGATGGCTGTACAGTGAGATTATCACCCGGTCTCCTCGTGCAATTACAAAGCTTTATAATCTCTTTCAGATAATTATTTAGCTGTCCGGCTGCAACCATTTTGGTTGACTCTCACAGCTCTCAGAGCGTTGTTTTCCAAACCTATTTGTGCTGTCACGGGGACTACCTTTTATACAGCCTATGGTACCGTCACTTACCAAAGTGAGACAGGGAACCCTGTTGTTTGGTTCAGGCTGCTTCTGTACATGAGTTCATGTCTACAGAGAATTCCTTTCGACTCACAGTCACAGGCCCTCATACCAGCACACCTGTGTCAGGAGAAGCCAGGTTTCTCCAACCTTGATAGAAAAAGTTCTCTCCAGCACAGAATCAATTTCAGCAGCTTACCTGGGTGACCCTGTCATCTTCAGAAACTCATGGCAAGAGCACTCATTCAAATGGAAGACAGCTTGCAAAAGATCAAACTGTCAGGTCTCACCGTAAATTCAGGAAAGTTCTCTCTGGGAGTTGAAAGTTGCCTTTGGACCATGAGAGGAAGTGTTTTCAGACAACAGGACGAAATGGAGGCAACCAGAGTGGCACATAAAAGCGGTTGACAGTTACGGATGTTTTTGGCCCGAGTGGTTTTTGTTTTTGTTTTTTTTACAAAAACTGTGCTGCCCTTTTCTGCTACCAATAAAACCCAGCTGGCCTGAGGTGAAGAGCAGGAGAGGGCATTCATGGATCTCAAAGAGGCCGCCTGCAATGAATCTGTGCTTCTGAGCCTCAAATCTGATCTGCCTCTCTCTTCATCCAAACAGAAGCCCCCCGGGACACTTCTTTTTTTAATTCATAATTTTGCTCCTAATTTTACTCTTTTTATATATATATTTTTTATTTTATTCTGAAAACTAGTGTATAATGTAAGCAGACTATTAATTCAAATGGATCTTTCAGGACTCTTACTCTTTGATAACTGTATCCCTTATGTTAAAAGTTCATGATAAAGCCCTGTTATCAAATATTGAAGGTGAATTATAGTGGTGGATGTTTCGGCTGAGAAACTTTTATTTATAAACTTTGAACGTTTGCTCGGCTTTTGCGTTTGGAATACACTTTAAAAATAAAACAAAAAGAAACCGTTCAATTCTCAAAGCATCCCTGACGAAGAAGAACCTTTTATTACATTTAGTTAGTTATTGAGTTAGTGGTAAATGTAGCACATCGTGTCACATCCAGACTTTCTACTGATCATGGCAGCAGTGACTGTAGCCAGGTGAAGGCTTCTTCATCTTCATGCTCAGCAGAACTTATTTATTTTGGGGTACAGTGACAGGATGCAATACAAGTTGTGTCATGATTTAATTTGTATTAACCTCCCCTACATGTAATGTTTTTAAATGCATGAGAAAAAAAAACAAGACAAAAATGAATGAAAAATAATTAAAGTAATTATATAAACAAATGAATCAATTATTTATTTTATAGTTTTGCGCTATAATAGAGATAAATATATTTGTAATTCGGACCTTGAGGCGGTTCTAAATGATGCGCAATTCATGAGCTATCAGCAGCCACAATCCATTCTTTGTGATCACCCTTAGTATGATTTCTGGATCATATTTTTCCCGAGGTTTTGTCCAATGAGTGAAACAGCACCCTGTCTGGACTGTAACAGCTGGAAAATGTTCACAATGTTCAGGTTCAAGTGTGTTTCCAGTGTTGCTAATTTAAACTGTGGCTAGATGTGGCCATCACAGCAACAGATGCCTGTGTGTGTGTGTAACTCCTTAACAAGAACACAGCAAGCATTATGTACTGTCACATTATGTACTGCAGGTTGTTTGCCTGGACACTGAAGCTGTCCTGTTATAGTGCACTCTCTTCACGGACGCAGGGACAGAGCCTGCAGAGTTCCAAGTACTTTGACATTTTTCATTTATTGTTTGTTCAGTCACCTGTTGACTGTGTGATTTGTGAATGAGCCTGTGCAGAGGCTAGGTACTGGTGAGAGTTTTCCTCATTTGTATTTTGTTTTCAAGCTGCGCTGCACGAGTAATGAGCTTAAAGCAACAAGAACTGCCGCAGACCTTGTAGGCTGTGAGTAAGTTATGTGCTTGTTATGTTGGAACACTGCTACGCCTCGCGTCAATGTCACCATTAAATTGGGGTTCTGGTATGAGCAAGTCTGGTTATTAACAAATATTAATAATAGCTAATATTAATATAACTATTACTATTCATAAAATCATAAAAAGGGGTTGAAAGTAACTGGCACAATAATGTAGGTGCATTTCAAAACATGAAACAATGGCTATCAGAAGTAACCTAATGTTACCCATTAGCTCATTACAGATTACACAACGCAACACAGTTCAGTGAATACAGTCTACACAAGTACATACAACAGCATAGCAGTGCTATGCTTACTGAGCCGTGTACAGTTAATGTATACTAAATAACATACTATGCCCAGTGGAGGTTCAGTTCATGAATGGAAAGGCTACTTAGCTTTCAGCTGTTAGCTGAAGAATCCTTTGAGATGTTGTGGCGGCGTGTCGCAGGGTCTGTGTGCTGATTCAGCTTGTTAAGCTTGTTAAGGACGGAGGAGACCGATCACTTCGTTAGTTATCTTGCCGAATACAGTTAGCTCCTAGCTAACTACTTGTTGCTCTTAATAAACTTGTTCACTTTGGAAGGGCGCATGAATAAAGATATTTACAAAAATATTAGAGATGTGATAACTCTGACTTTCAAATGTTGAATAGATTGAGAACATAAATAAATAATGTTGCATATTAAAATATATCTGTGTTTCCTACCATGATAAATCATTGTTAATAATTATTGTGAGGAATAATTAACATTAACATGTGATCTTCACATATATGAATATTTATTCTGATTATTATTATTGATAATATTATCATTACACCGTGCAACTATGTTATTCAGGAAGTTTGTATTCGTATTATTCAGCACCCTTGAAGTAGCTCTCAGTATCAAAAAGGTTGGTGACCCCTGGTCTAGACACAAAGGATCATGGTAAATTGAGTTCAATAGCTCAAACTCCAACCTGCGAGGAGCCCAACAGTTACATGCATTGATATGTTTTGATTTGAAAACAGGTTTTTAGATATTTTAATGTTTTTTGGTCTGCAGTCTTTTAGTATTCAATACTGCTCTGTGTCTTTATCAGAGTATACCATTTGTAGTGCTGTATGCTGGTGTAAGAAAATACACAAGAAACATGCATAAGTCATGTATCTAGAATATCTGTATTATTTATTTTTGATGTGAACATAATTTTCTCCTAAATTGAGCGCATTCTTTTATAATTAACTTCACTGCCCCCGCAAAAGAACAGCTGCCCTGGTGCTGTAACATTTGACCTTAGCTGCAAACACCCGACACAGTGATCCAAGCTAAAGTAAGTTCAACTCACAGTCCTGTTTGACCTTGACAGTGACAATAGTGACTAGCAGTTTACATACAAGCCCTATTTCACTGCTAGGAAGGGATGAGAGAAGTGTCCGTACATTTACATAAGTACAGTGCCAATTAGACTTCTACACTTTAGAGGCAACTTGTAGTTTTTACTTCATTATATTTTGTTAACTGCTGTAGTTAATATTCATACACAAAATAGGAGGAGTTTTTCTTTAGCTGAAGCAAGGGTGGAAAAAGACAGAGGGTGTCATACGCTGCAGAGAATGTAAAGCCCTTGAGGCAAATTTGTGATTTGTGATATTGGGCTATATAAATAAAATTGACTTGACTTGAAATATATGGTCGTTCCCGCTTGACAGTGTTTTAGGCCTTCAACTCCAAGGGTGACTTTGTAACATCTGTCCACAGATGATGAAAAATAGCCTTTTGTTTTATACTACAGCAAAGTTTATTAATGTGCACTGCCCCTGTTAAATATTGCCATAAATACATTATTAAATAAATTATCTCCATCTTCACTAACTATAAAATTACATGTTAATGCAGCAGCAATAATAACATGATTAAATACATGGCAAAATCACAGTTGTCATTCTGCCTACATAATGAGTACCTTTACATTTACTTAAAGTATTAAAAGTAAAGTAACCCAAGGTTACATTAAATAATACCGTTACTGAAAGAGCCCGTGTGTTGTGTGTGCCATCCCATACGAATGTGAACCACATAATTGATCAGTTAGATGTTGGGGTAGTCAGGGGAGGGGTCTGTCTAAGTTTCAGGCTCCTTTTGTTGGTAAATTTGTCGTCGCGATTTAATCAGCGTGTCTGGAACAACCCATGTAGATGTTTTGTTGTTGAGGTATTTAACCAGGGACATTAAACAGAGAATACAGCGTAGAGATCTTGATGCTGAAAGTCAAAGCTGCCATAAGTCAAGTCACCTTTGCGGAATCATGTTGATGAAGAGCAGCTGCACCACTTCATCTCCAACCTCCCTCTGTCCTCATGTGTTGCTCCAAATGACCTGGTCTTTGGCTCAAAAGTACTGCAGGGAGCAGCGTATTGACCTGGCCACTTTCAGAGATAGTAATGACCATGATGCATTACAGAATCCATGCAATTATAACAGACGCTGTTGGATTGGTCTCCAAAGAGACGAGAATGATCCCAATGTGTGGGATTGTTCTGATAGAGAGGAAAGAAGCTTTACAAAATGGAATCATGGATTGAACCAACCCGATAACAATCTTGGAAACAAGAATTGTGTTGCAACGGGAACTGTACGGTGGTATGATTCACCGTGCGAGGACCAACGCAGATTTCTGTGTTATGATAATCTAATCTTGGTGAAAGAGAACAAAACATGGGAGGAGGCTCTGGAGCACTGCAGGAATCTTGACAAAGACCCACATTTAAGCAACACATCCTTAAATCATCTCTACGTTCTCCTGCCCATGCACTTTGGAGGCCAGAAGAGCGATCCTGGATGCCCAGACACCAGAGGTGTGGATTGGTCTACGTTTCCACACCACACGGCGGGGGAGCCTTTGCCACTCTGGAACTGTTTGGAGAGAAGGATTGTTTTTTGTCAATAAAGACTAGAGCACATGTAGTCCAGAGCCTGCATATGTAGATGCTTTATTAGTCACTAGCTATATCCTGTGTTTGTGCTTGTGTTGGAAGAGGAGTAGATATAGCATCTGAATATACAATTTTGTGAAATTAACTTCTAGATTTTAGAGAAGTGAACACTCTGAATCACAGCTTTGTGTTTGTTGGGTAACACTTTCTATGAAGCCCATGCCTATTACGCATTATAGATGTATTCAAAAATGCGTTATGTTCTGCTTATAGCATCGTATAATTATATCTAAAAGCACACATACATATTAATAATGCTTCATAGCAATAAGAATAACACTTTATAAAGCATTCTTAATGACATAAAAGGTCAAGTATCATAATACTTCATAATTGCTGGTCATTCACTGACATTTTAGATTTATTGATATTTTTCTCCATTTCTTTTACAGCAAACAATGAGCGCTTATCGTGACATTTATGTAATATTATATCTGCCTATACCTGACGATAGTTAATGGATAATGCATTATGAAAAGATTATAATGTATTACAACTATGGGAATCATAATACACTGTAATCCTTACAAAATGTAATGTCAGTGAGTGACCAGCAATTATAAAGTATTTATGATTTATGATACTTGACATTTGAAATCATTGTAAAATGTTTTATAATGTGTTATAATTATTTATGAGTGCTTATAACTATATACATTTATACAGTCATATAATTCTGCCACTGAGGTGGTATTTAAAATTACAAAGCAATTAACAACTTCACAAAAGTGAATGTAAAACAAAGTTTGTTTTAATAAAAGTTTGACAGTGAGCAAGTAGGCATATCCTTTGAGATACAATTTCCTACTGAAATAACCAAAGCAGGAATTACTGACACTGGTAATGAAACCTAACTTTTCATTGGAAAGATCTTTGTTTGTACATTACGTAGTCATTGAAGAGAAAAGTTTTGTATGTAACCTGAAATGCAATATATGAGTTAGCCAAAATTTCAAGCAGCTTATGAAAATAATAATAAAGCAGTTGTGCAGCCTGACACAATATCTCACAATATAGTCTTGTGAGAAAGAAAAGTCTGGTAAACCATTTTATTAGTCTGATCCTAATTGTTTTCTATCCTGTGTTTATGACTTAAGAACAGATGAAAAAATAAGTTTTGTTTTTATAAGTAACCTTTTCCCCATCTATGAAAATAAGTGTTTTTTGGTCAGGATCATTTTTTGTCTAAATGAGTATTATGACAACACAGAGGCTGAAGTGCACTACTCCATGTTCTAAATAGGACTAAAAGCATTCACACTTTCTTCCATGTGAGTTTACATTTCTCCATACACTCTTAACACGAGATACATATATTGATGTGATTAAAATACAAGAAAGACATGACAGTAATGTAACAAAATACACAATATAGTACCTAGTGTTTGGAGTTCAGGGAGTAATTAAAACTCACCTGGAAGAAAACATGAAGGCTTTTAAGCCTATTTAGAACATGGAGTAGTGCACTTCAGCCTCTTGTGGCTCATTTGCCTCTCAGAGCTCCCGTACAATATAGTTGATAGATGATTGCAACCGTTTCTGGACCGCCTCGCTCTTCTTTTGTCACAGCTTATTTCCTCTTCCTCCTGATTAACCTTTATATGTTGTCGTAAATCTTGCTCTTAGCCTTTCCGCAAATACCATAGTTGATGATAATTTTATTAATGGGTGAGGAAAATGTCAAAAATGGACAAAAGAAACGTCAATTCAACATCCACTTTTCTCTAAAGCTTTCATCTCATGGGCCACAACCTCCGATGGAGTTTTCTTAGGAGTCATAGAGATGACTTATATGTCATCAGGTGACACAAGTATTGAACTTCAGTAACATAATAACAAATGGTCGTATATGGGGGGAGATGGTAACCTCTTTTTCTGTTCAAAGATGATTGTCGGCGTTAGATTTGAATGTCTTTCTAGATTTTACTCCAGTCTTCATCCGACTCCTGGTTGATGACCTTTGACCCCTTTCCCTTTTCCTGTGACTGTTTTTTGTCTGATGTTTACAGGTAACTGATTCAGTTTTTCACTTCAATGCTACAGTACGTACAGTATAGCAGTGGTTCCCAAATGGTGCACACTGGTGTGCCGTGAGACAAATCCCGGTGTGCCGTGGGATTTTGAAACAATTACACATATTGCATTTAACTGTACACAAGGTTATGAATATTTTTTTATTTACTTCAGTGTTTCCCCTAGGTATACTGCTCTGCAGGGTGCTGCCTGGGCTGGATCAGGTCCATGCGTGGCGCAGATTTTTTAAGTTCTCTCCTTACCTTTTCTCCACTCTGTCTCTGACTGTAATTGTGTGCGTTCGCGCGCGTGTGTGTGGTTCAGGAAGCGGAGCTCCGCCCCTCACGAAGCAAAGCAGAGGAGAGAATGTAAATATGCAAAGCAACTGAAACGTGCACATAAATGAGATAAATGACATAAGCATTTAGTTTATTTAATAAAAGAGCACTTGTTCAATGTGAAAAGTGAGTTGTAGTTGTACTAGTACTTTGTCCTACACACTTATTTCACAATATAGAAACAATAGGTCTTGTATGCTTTGGCCTAAATATAAATAAAACAATCATTAAAAAAAAGAAATCTGTCAAAGCGAAGCCGTTTTAGCCATTTGCGCATGGTGGGAAATATTAGAGTGTGACACATCAAAGGCTCTCTGCTAGTGTGAAGGAGAATAGCTTCTTACAAGGACTAAATAAATGTTCACAGAGTGATAACAGTGATACTATGTGTTACAGAGGGGATTTTTCCCGGATATGAACACAGGTGTGCCTTCAGATTTTGGCTTGGTCTTTGGTGTGCCTTGGCCACAGAAAGTTTGGGAACCCCTGCAGTATAGGACACACTGCTTTTGGCGTTGGCACTGAACATTGGCATTGGACTTAAATCATGAGGTGCAGAATCCTCAAATATGTATGTTCCTCCTGGGGATACTGGCCTGTTTGGCCGAAACATTGTGGGCCCGGCGGGATCAAGGGATGGCTAACTAATTATTTTGTGATAACTTTGACATATGGTCACAATTTGGCTAAACAAAACATTTCACCTACAAGAAATTAAGATTTTTTACAAAAACCTTTCACTCTGTATTGTTCTGCCCGTCACTACTTGTCACCTCACCACCAATACAAATCCTATTGGAGCAGAAGGAAGCCAGACAGGAAGTATCCTAATGATGACAGTATAATAATGCAGCTCTGGATACTGAGGGAATAGAAAATGGAGAACATTCTTTGCTGAAGACATGGCTTCGTGCACGTTATCAGACCAATGCAAATGTCCCAACTAGTTATGGTAGAAATGAGTCCAGGGCTGGTGAGGCAGTTACTAATGGACCAAAGTATTACTTCTGTAATTAGCTTTGACACTGAACATGTCAGCCCGATTAAGATTGAATGCATGACAAAGACCACACACTGACAGATGCATGCCAATACATTCGGGACAGCCATTTTATCTTAGTCGTAGATGGATGTTAGATTACACTTAGTTAAGAATATAAGAATAGACATGGACTTTACATGTTTTTATTCATTTTGACATGCAATGAAATATAGCATCGGGCAGGGATAGTTTTTGTCTGATACTTCAGTCAGATTTTGGCGCAGACTGAATTATCTTAACAACTACAGGATACAACTTTGAACAGACATTCATGGCTCCCAGAGGATGACTCCAAGTGATCCAACTTTCCCTTTAGTGCCACCGTGAGGTTGTTGTTTTTAAGTGAAATGTCTCAACAACATTGGATGGTTTGCCATGAAATTGTGTACACGCATTCATGTCCCCTTCCGGAGGAATTGTAATCACACTTCTGCTGACCTTTCGGCTAACACCACCGTGAGGACACAATTTTAATTTGTTCAATACCTGCAAAACGAATGAGATTCCCATCAGCCTCAGCTGTAGCTTGTGTGTAGTGCTAATAAGCGAGCTCTCACACTAAACTCAGATGGTAAACATGGGAAATGACCAGCTAAACATCAGCATGTGCGTATTATCATGTAGACTTATTTTTACCTCCGATGTTACATTTTCTGTTCGGTTTGTTCGAAATATTGGCACGATTTTCATGAAAGTTGGTGTGAGGGTGCATCATTGTGCAAGAGAGAGAACGTTGCATTGTGGAGCAGATACGAATCAAAGGGTGGATACAGGCATTGTTTTACCACTCATGGAAACAGCCTTGATGGAGGTTTGCGCTCTCCGAATGAACCTTCCAGTTTTATATCGAATCATCTCAAAGACTTTCAAATGTATGTGCTTAACACATGAATATCTGCAACATATCTTTAGACTTTAAACATGCTGTAATATCCTGTGCTGCTCTCAAGCAGGTTAAATATAGCTGCAGCGTTTCATATGATAGACTGTAAAGCTGAAAGCAGTTTAACGCTTCATGTAACTGATCATACTCCGTACCTGACCTTGAATGATTTATTTAAGAGAATCTCACCCCTACCTTCATTATTGTGAATAATGAAAGCGATGGGCAAAAACACAACGCATTGGCTGTGTCATGTTCATGGAATACCCCCGGTGACATTCAGCTGGTGCTTTTCGATGAAACTGGCCAGCAGTAATTCTGAGAAAGAATATCTCACTGACTGAGTTGTTCAAGGCAATCTAAGAGAGCTTCCTCTAGTGAGCGAGTGTGTATGTGGTGCCTTACATAACCGCACCCCTCACCTTTTCTGTCATTTAACAGGACAGGCTTACCTGGAAGGCCCTGTTTAACAGTGACAGGCGCACACAATCCTATTTGAAGCTTGCTCTGTGGATTTAGCTACTTTTTATATTCAAATCACTCACATCACAGTGCCAGGACAAGGGGAGGGAGGGAAGGGGAAGGTGGACTTAATATAAAACCCAAATCCCATTAGAGATGGACCACAGGAAAATGAGGGGTTGGCACTGTTTCGCCTTACCACACGATGTGAAGAGAGAACTCTTTGATGGGGGTCAGAGATGATGTCCCCTATTGCACAGTTTTTCCTTTTTTTGTTTTCACATTTCTACCCATCAAACTAGAAATTGCCAGAAGTGAAATGTATCATTACAGGCTCTGTGTCCGCAGAGGAGCATGGCTAGAAGGCGTAGGTGACTTATCTGCCACAGACGTGGGTCTTTGGGGTAATAAGGCATGCATGAGAAGCTGTTTCCCTCCTCTGAATGGGGTATCCATGTCGCTTGGTCCCTGTGTAGCCTGCAGACTCTCTGAAGTGGTCGACTTAGCTTGGCCTTCTTGTATAATTAGTCTCTTGAACCATGTAGGATGTGTTTCTCGATGGCTCACCTCCTCTACTTTCACTTATACCTGTCCCTCTCTCTCTCTCCCATTCTCTCTCAATGACTCTCCCCTTCTCTTACTCTCTCAAGACCGCACGTGCGCGCAGACACACACACACACACACACACACACACACACACACACACACACACACACACACACACACACACACACACACACACACACACACACACACACCAAATAAGAACTCTAAACACAACCTCCCAGATGTTCACTGTTGGTTTTGATTCTTTTGTTGCTATTGACCTTCGTATGTTAATGAAACAGTAAGATGTAAGATTCTCAGCACTGAACTAGCTCTACTTCCTGGCAATGTATTGTTTGTGTTACAGTTTCCTCTGGGTGCTCCTGTTCCTCCACACAGGTGGTTTGGAAACTCCCACCAGAGATGCCAAGTGGGAAGCTCCAAAAGTACGCCTATTGTAAATTTCCATTTCAAAGTTTTCTTTTATTAATGAGGTGTAATGATCTCCTCAATGTTCCTAAACATAGAAACACTAAAGGCTTCTAGGTAATGATAACATCTTATTATTATGTTGCGGCCAGTCAGTCAGTTTGCTGTGGCAGATACCAGCCTGGTCTCACTCCCAGAGCATCAAATACCAACGCTTGGGTAATGGTCTTGATACCGAATCACAAGGCAACCTTTAGCGTCTTTATGAGATGCACCAGGCTTTCAACTAACTCCATTCTAAACCCATCCCCGTCATTATTAGACACTCAGAGCAATAACTTTTTGTAAAGAGCGAGAAAGTCAGCTTAGGGCGGGAATGAAATAGTGGTGGATGGGTCAAACAAACACAGTACTCTCAGCCAGGGGACAATCAATCAATGAACCATTACATAAAGACAATGCTTTTCTTCGTGCTATAGCGTCATGAAAACAATTTTTATGCAGTAAATTGTAAAAAAAGTACTGGACAAATAGAACCTTTGACCTGATCAGGGCGCTAGAGGAAAAGTTATTACAATTCATCCTCAGAAGAATATGAACGTATGTACCAAATTTCATGGTAATCGATCGAACATTATCGAGTTATTTCACTCAAAACCTCACTGAAATCTGGCAATGAAACCACATTGCGAACGTCATTCTACTGTTTATGTTTTGACCTGTAATTACACCCTGTGTAGCTCTGACACCTTGCAGAAAAAAATACAATTTCTCACAGAGGTAAAAGCAAACATGCGACCTCAAGTTCATCTGGTGCAAAAACCTCTGCATAGGAAGCGAGTCACTCTCTGACCTTCGTCAAAAACTACCAATCGGGTGCTTTCAAGCAAAGCCCTTTAACCCCCAACTTGACTCTGCGGCACGCATATGTGGGTGTACGTTTAAAAATAGTGAGTTCAGAGTTCAGCACATAAAAATAATATCTGTGGTAAGTCAAGCTTACCTGACTACATGACTGTTAAAACAACAATAACGTGTGTTAGAAAAGTGTACCTTGGTGTGCTAGAACACCATCCTGGATTAGCGAAAGAGCAACACTCCCTTGGTCATATTTCCTCCATGCTCCAGTACGACTGAGATTGTTCCTAAGTTGAGAGAAAATGAAGAAATAAATGACTGAGACAAGGGAGGAAAGGAGGGCAGCCTAGCTTGTTAAAGGAAAGAATAATTACTGGAGCTTTACACAGTAATGCATCAAATGATCATGTCAGTTTTGGCTGTGCATGAGGAATGATTAACAAGCTAAAAGAGCTGTCTCGCAGTCTGAAAATGGCCACTGGGCTACAAAAAGACTTTTCTTTTCAGGGTTGCACTTTTCTTTAAGGTAACAACATACAACATTTATTATATAAATAAATGTCTGTGCAGCTACTCTCATTGATGTGAGCTTTGCTGTGTTACCAGGACTGAAAGGTGCAAATATACCAACTGCATATCTTTCTTCATTAGTTGGAAATCAATATCATTTCTTTTGATATATATATATATATATATATATATATATATATATAAATGTATATATGTGGTCCATGACTATTTTTGTTTTGAGTCTATTGGGGTAAAATATGTTCAACCTGCGTATCAAAAAACTTCCTTTTCATGCAATGTTTATGTATTTATCACCTTTAGGCCTACATCTTAGGAGAGTTTTTCCAAAGCACATTAAAAACAATGCTGACAGATGTTGTCCACTGTGGAGGAAATGACCAGCCATAGGGTTAGAGGGTCACCACTGGGTTTTAATGTGCAGACATACAGTGCCTGTAGTTCCCAGACAGCTGTCCCTGTGACATATTGATAGGCAGGAACAGCCTACAGCATAGGTAACATAGAAAGCATAGATAATAACTCATATTCTTAGATAATGTACGTCTTCTCTGTGGGCGATAGAAGGTTCCTAATGATGCAATGGAGACTGACAGGGTCAGATAAATAATGTGTTACCCCAGTGGTACCCAAACATTTTTCAACCATGCGCCCCTCCACAGTGATTTTTCTTTTCATGTCCCCCCTTTTGACCAGATCAAGTTTGGTCATCTCAGACTACGTTGAGGGCTGAGATGTAATAACACGTCTTTGAGCTCAGTTATACGTTTCTTCATGTCTGACTGCTTGAAAAGCCAGAAAGTCTGGAGAGCTGTCATGTCTTTTGGCTGCTCCTAGATGCTACTTAACATGCTTTTTACTATTGGGATTCTTTATTGCTTATTTCTCTGCGGTTCCCCTCCACTCTATGGAGTGTTTTAGCATCTTTCAAATACAATCAACAGATAAACAGCAATAGCAGGTGGCAGGGTAGCTTTCATTATCGTGAACATAAAAGTTAAACATTTGAAATGGAAATTGGTTGTATTACATCGTACTTTGTAACCAATTATTTAAGGCCACTTTAAACATGCTCTGTGAAATGCTCAGCTTCAGATTTGTGGGTAAATTATTCTGTAAGGAAATGTGTTTTTACCCAATCAATCAAAAAGGTATGAAGACTGTAAATTTACCTTTTGTAAAGTATCTATGATTTTCTGCTGGTAGTGAGAAATAATTATTTGGAACCATGTTTTTAACAAGTGATCAGCATTTTAATATAAATTATTATTTTTAAAATGTAACTTACAATGTTAACATTTCCATTGCTTGTTTCTACCACCCCATGTGCCCCCCCCCCCAAAAAAAAAAGAAACAATAAAACAACAGTTATTGTAGTCTTAAGTAAATGTTGCAGTGATTTTTTCACAATGTGGTAAAATGTTATTAAAATGTACATCAAGAATCTTGTGGCGCCCTGAGCCTGAGCCTGAGCCTGTCCTTAAATGCATCCCAGGCAACATGAGCTGAGTAGTTTACAAAGCTGAAGAGCCAAAGAAAATGACTACGCCAGAATGACAGAAACTCAAATTCATGGAACTGGAAACACAGTTCAACTCACTGAAGTGCAGAAACACCTCAGCAAAGATGGAGACAAAATACATTTTGACGTCTAATGTGGCCCAATAATATCCCATGTCTTTATTAATAGACAATACATGTGTCATAAATGATGCATGCAAAATGCTGGGACAAATGTGTTCAAAATCAATCCATGTAATCTCATATGTGATATTTATGCCGCGTCTCTTCTAATCTATCTTCACTCTCTGTAATCATAATCATAACTCCACAGCCCAAATGACACACCATCCAGTCATAGAACATATTGCATTTATAACTGGAGTTCCCGCAAGTGGTAAATGTTCCCTCAGCTGGACTTATATAATGTATTTAAAGCACGGAATCCTATCTTACTTCTTTAATTAATTCCATAAATCATTATTAATAACCTTTAAAGCCCCCCATCTGCATGGTTATAATCACTATAGTCAATCTTTGGTGTCAGCTTTGATTGCCAATCCATGTCCTTCTCTAATTGACCTTGTCCAGTGAGGGAAGAGCAGACAATATTGCTTTTTCCCACTGGTGCCCCACTCATTTCTTCTCCAAATGAATACTGCTCCCAGTTTGTTCAGCAGAATGAATTCCAACACTGTATCCTTTAAACAGCTGACACACAGGCTACTTCAATTTAAAGTTATGTGCAAAATCCTTACAAGCATCCAATAAAAAGAGAAGGACAAGTTGTCATACTTACAACCGAAAATGTGCTTGTATTTGTGTGAATGATATCTTTAATTTAACTGTATGTGTGAGACTGAGGATGAAGTACTGTACTGTATAAACCAACTTGCGTTCAGTAATGGTGTTGCAGCTGTCTGCTCACTGACTCTGCATCCAGTCGCACGAGTCTACAGCAGTGATTCTCTAAGTGGAGTCATGGCACTCGGCCAGGGGGTCCGGGAAAAGTTTTCAGATTAAGTTATTTTGTTATCATGATGTCAAATAATTATAATTATTTCAATTTCAAAATGCTTCATAGTTCAATAACTAATATTACATTTTTTAATAATAATAATTATTCTATATATAATATTAATATATAATAAGGTGCGACGGCAACAATAACTTTCACCTCATTTCTGATTCAACATCAGGTCAGTGTTGTCAGGAGAATCTCAATGCAGTTAGGGAGGGAAGTCAGAAATGTCTCTTTAGCCATTTAAAAATAGAGAAATGTTGTTGTGAGTTTGATATAATCTGTTTCTGCCACTGTCCAACCTGTCCAACTGCCCGTATCTATATGCTTTGCAACTTTCTCTCTTTCTCCTTCTGACCCCTCTGGTCAATAGAGCAGTTTTATTAACAGCACAGAAATACAGGAATACAGTTTTACTAGTGATCATTTTGTTAAAACACAGTAAGTGTGATTGTTAGACTAGATTTAAGGCTAAATTCATTCTGATTAAAAATAAATGGTAGACAAATGAACTCAATATTCAGTATTTATTTAGTAGATTCCCCTGATGCTTTAACTACATGCACTTTTGTGATGAGACAACTTGCTTTCAGAAAATGCAAATATTTCTCACCATATACACGTTTTAATTTTTTTATTTAGCCTTTATTTATACAGGTAAAATCTGATTGAGCCACAGGGTCTCATTCTCAAGAGAGACCTGATCAGATGGTAACATTACCATACAAGTTACAGATTTACAGGACATTAAACACGTTATAAGGCCACCATTCTTTATGCCTCTGTGCCGGCGATAGGCAAGGTATTTTTTCACTGTGTGACGGAGGACGTAAGGCACCGCCTCCTAGTGAAGTTTTTAGGGAGTCTTTGATGAAAACTGTAGCTGCAGTATAGTGCAAACACACACTTGGGAGTGCACTTTGAGTAAAATTCAAGCAACGTATCAGCACTTTCATTTGAGTGGGATCTTTTTCCACCTCTGCTTATTTAATACCTCAATGTCATAAGATCTGCCTGTTTCCAGTAATCTATTCATCATTAATTTTGTGGTGAGAAATATGGCGAGACCTCACCTTTTCTCTAACAGGGATATTATTCACATTTTGAAACTTATTTTATGAACTGTAACAAGACCAAACTGGCTGGTGTGTGTGTGTGTGTGTGTGTGTGTGTGTGTGTGTGTGTGTGTGTGTGTGTGTGTGTGTGTGTGTGTGTGTGTGTGTGTGTGTGTGTGTGTGTGTGTGTGTCACTTGTTTAATTGCCTGCAGGGTGTTTGAAATGCAGGCCCCATGACAACAACTCAACAGCTCTTAAACAATACATATCTAAACCACAGGGTCCCAGTTCAGCTCTGGGCCCCCTAAATTATTCAGGGTACCCCTTACTCATGTGGCGTCGCTGATTACTGAAACTGACTGTGTGCACTGTGTATTCAAGTGGCGACAATATACTCTTTGATTGATATTGACAGCTATCAAATGGAGCCAAAGTTTGGCAAAGGATGAGCCAGCGTGGCTTATCCTTTGCCAAACCCGTATTTACTCTTGATCATTTGATTTACTGTAACGTGACAAAGCTGTTAAAACTGAGGCTACTCTTTGTGCCCTTTGTAATTCCTTATCTTGTCAAAAACTATGCTAAACAAAGCAACTTTTCAAAAGTGACCCAATAACACACATGCACACACACCCGAACACTCGCACACACGCACACATCGGCAGGGTGATTTATTTTAAGACTCCAAGAGTCTAAGAATGCCATTTAGTAAAGATGGCAATGGGTAATAAATCCTCATCAAGTCTGGTACATCCTGTTAGCTTCTTCTCTCCTAGTGACAGCTTTTTAATAAGCTGTGTGTGGTCCTGTATGTGTGCTTGACATTTACTAGCTGACGTTACTCCTCCCTGTCTGTCAGTGCACATTATGCATATTCTACTAGAATCCGGGCAAAGCATTAGAATGTACTATAACCATGTCATTCCTTCTTTTCAAGGTCTAGGGGAATGGCGTGAGCCTGTTTGTTGCCGTAATTGATTTCTTTTCAGCAGTGCAAATGAGTTTCTTATTTCTTTGGAAGTTATTTATATGGAAATGGTGTGATATTGTGACTACATTAGGCAAGTTATTCTCACCTCCCTCTAAAGTCACTACCTCCTGGGGAAACTCCCTTTGTTGCCATTTGCTGTTTTGCTGATTCTGTCAGCAAAAATTAATTGGTGTCCATTTTAACTCCCCTTGAGCCTTAATTTCTATGAGCGGAGAGATACCCAGGCCCAATTAGGTGGTGTAAATAACATTTGCTCTATAATTGCTTCAATAAAGATTTATCGCCTTCTCTTCATTGTCCTTATGTGAAGGCATTGCGAGGCCAGCCAGAGGAGACTGAGGCATGGAAAAGTTATCTGGCACAGTGGTGAATGTAGCTGAATATAGTATAGACTGTGTGTATTATTCATGCCTGGATGTCGAAGGTAGATTGCATGGAATTGGGTATTGTGTATTTTTCTTGGGGATTGGTTAGGGAAATCTAAAAGAAATAAAGCAAATAAGCAGAAAGGACATTCATTATTTTAATCTTCACTGATGTAAATGACTATGTGACAATCAAACAAATGCACACTTGCTCTGAACACAAATGTGGACTACAATATCCCATGAGCATCGGCAGTTGACTTTGCCTTCATGACCACTTTTTTTTCTGTTGCTATGCCTGCTCCCTTACAGTTCAGAGTGACACATATGTAGTTCACAGAGGTGACGGTGGCAGATTTCCACCTCGAAACTCAGATCGTTTATTTCAGACAGGAGACAAAAGCAGGCTCCTCATTTTTGGCTAGAGACCAATGATTCTGCTGGCTGACATAGCAACTGAGACTGTCTTCAACTGATTCGCTAAAAAATGAGAGCACCACAACAACATAAACACACACAAGAACAATGACAGAATTGAATACAATAACTCAATAATGGTCAAAAATCAGCACAGGATCAGATGTTAGTTCTTTCTAACAAAGCTCCAGCAGGGTCACCTGATAGAGGCCAGAAGCCGAAACACGTTGGCCTAACGTTGGTGTAAAGCATCAAAATGTACTTTAAATTCAAAAAGTAAAAGTAGTCATTCTACACAACCGCCCATTTGTGAATAATATATGTAATATTATTGAATGTAACTTCACTTTAAAGTTGGAGCTTTTTCTTCTTCTACTATATATACTGCTGGGTAGTGTGTGAATTTCACCATGGGATCAATAAAGTTTTATCTTAACCTATAATAATAGATGATACATTTTCTGTTAATTATATTTTCTATTATTAATCCTAAAAGTAAAACAATCTGCAGTAAAACGTTCCATATTTGCATCTAAATTGTAGTCGAGTAAAGTAAAGTAGCAGTAAATGGAAATACTCACGTAAAGTACAGGTAACTCATAATTATACTTAAGTACCGTCCTTGAAGAAATGTACTTAGTCACTTTCCATCACTGGATTAGATATGATTAGTAAATTGCTCAGATTAATTTTGGGCGCTTTGTACGCTCACAGGCATCCCCACTGACAGTGAGTGAACAACAATGTGTGAGCGCTTCGTGCTGTGAAAGCTGGATTCACTATAAAGGGAAGAGGATTTCTGGATAATAAAGTAAATGCAACTTTCACCACATGTGAACCACATGGTCATGGTATGTAAATGTTATGAGGAGTAGAGAATGAGGTCAGCCACAAAATACATGTAAATGTACGCCTAGATACGTGTATGGAAAGTTTTCTTTTGTTATGAAAAGAATACTAATAATGCTTCAAATATGTCAACGGGTGATATATCCTTCAAACAGTTATATTAATGATGTTTGGAGATATGATTGTTAGTGAGGGAGATCTCTGGCTGGCAAAAACATCCACTGCTCATAAGGGACCCTGGAAGCATCAGTGTGCCACCATTACTAAAAGCTATTGCTTGCCTATTCACCCATTCCCCATGTACATTCCAAATAAACATGGCAGTGCTTGGGCTGCCAGGTGGATGTGGGGCTCGCCACCTTCTCTCCCCTGTTCCCTTTCCTGTATTAATAGCTCCTCGGGAGAGACAGAGAGGTCTGTATGTCAGGTTTTATCTCCAGAGAAGAACAGGGGGGAAACTAAATGAAGCCTGAACTTGAGAACAGCCCTATCTAAGCTTCTCAAGGGGACGCTCGGAGCACATTAAGGGAAACATCAGTAATGTGCAAAACAAATGGAGGGATGTGAAAACCCCCAAAGACTTTCCCCCACCAGCTACATTGAGCTGCTGCCATAAATCTCAGGACCCCTGTGCACAATGTTGTATCCAGACCGGGGAAGAGAAACAGGGACTAAGCAGAGCCAGGTTTCTTCCGCATGGAAACAGTGTAGCTGTCAGAAGGAGGCTTTTCATTTCAGTTCAAAATGTGGGCCGGTTGTTGTCTCTTTGCCAAAGGCTTTTCAAACTTGATGCACCAAACAGTTAGTCGAAAAGTTAAAATAATTATCCATCGTTGATGTCCGGAGAGTATTTCTCCTGCCTTCAATGACAGTCTGTTTGTAACTACATGATTTGGATAAAGACTAATGGAGTGTGAGTAAAGCAGAGGAGCAGCGGGATTATACTAATAAAGATGTATTATGGCTGAGAACAAAAGGCCTTGGCAAGGTATCCGACCACTGGGGCTTGTGGGTTGGTTGTGGAAGGTGGGCGGTATGAACTGAGCTGTACATTTCCCCTGATGAAATGTAAGCATACTTTGCAGTGATATTGCAGATTATATTTTGAACACAATGAGTGATGGAAAAGAAACCACGATGAAGTTATACAATGACATCTTGTGAATTTTTCTAACTCAGTTGTCTGTCTGTAGTTTGGTCGACCACTTTGGTTTAAACATAAACTGTGTATAAGAAGTTAACTACGTGGACTACAGTTTTGTACCCTTGAGTTTGGCATCCAGGCCCTCAACTTCTTGGTTTTTGGCCTTCTCCACCTTGGTTTTTTGGAATCAGCAGCGAAAGAGGGTGGAGTTAAGGAGAACTGCCGGTTACAAAGTAGCCCCGCCCTAAAGCATACCCTGCTTTATCGTCTATTTAACTCTAAATGGGACCATCATTTACAAATTGAACATCATGCTGCATTGAAAAGATTTGAAACTAGAGATTGAGAACATAAACTTATTAGGAAAATGTTTATTGAGGTAATAAATCAAGTGAGAAGTAGGGTAATTCTTTTTATAGACTTCTATACAATCGGTCTTCTTTTTGCAACCATTGAGCCAATGGATCAGCCCCTTCCTACATCCAGGCCATGGTCAAATCATACATCCCAGCTTGCTCACTCTGCATCGGCCAATCAGCTCACTGCTCCCTCACTGCAAGTGGGACCCAGATTCCCCTCAAATAAAACCCGCCTGTTCGCTGTCTTGGCTCCAAAATGGTGGAACGAGCTCCCCATGAATCCTGGTGTCTCTGTTGATCTCCTGATGTGTTATCTAGTAACATCATCAGGTCAAAATGAGTATTTGTTGACAAAATGCCTGCAAAACTATACTTTGTTTTTAGTACCACATACATAACTGCTAGCGTGAATGTATAGATATATATTTTAGGTGAACTGGAGCATTTCACAACCATTTCACAAAAATGTATTGAACAAACAGACCATGATAAAAGAGGTCATATTTGATCATTTTTGCTAGCATGCAATGACAAAACTTCTTAGAAATCTGAATTAAATACATTTGAATACCCAAATCAGCAGCAGTTTAAATGTGTAATGCGATTTATCAACCCGGTTAAAGGCAGCAGAGCAGTTTGCAGATTGGGTTTGAATTACCATTCTCCTCCTTCCCCTTTAGCTGTTGCTCATACCGAATGGTCAGAGTGGCTTGCATGGCCTCATTTGCTGGTTAATTGCATTTTATAGTTGAGCTAAAGACCTGTCATCTGTTTCTGTGGTTTCATTTATCTTACAAATAACCTAGAGAGGGTGGGTTAAAGTACCTGTGCAGGCCAAATAAGCTCTTTCGCTGAATTTCTCACAGCTTTAATTGCAGATATCGTTTTTTCACACCCTATTTCATGCCTGTGATGAGACAGAATTAAATTTTGGGAATTAATGCGGTTGGAAATATTAGGGAAAATAAAATACGAACAAAGGTATCTTCAGTGTTGTGAGCTCCAGCTTTCAAATGGGCATTGCTGGAACAAAAATTCCCTCAGCACACAGAAGTGAATTTTGTCCCAGTTTTTGAGCTGTAAATTCATTATTAATCAACCCACCTAAAAACATGAACAATACAATATCACAATATCTGTGCTGCTACAGCTCACAACATTGTGTTGCATCTTTCCCCCCCCCCCTTCAAGGTAGTGTGTATTCCCACTGTGAATGGTGTCCCCATTCCTTGTAATTATGCAAATGACACATTAATGAGGTGTAATTGTGAATTCATAAAACAGCGGGGATAAACTGTATAAAGATGCCATGTCTTAATAGGGGTAGTGGGAAGCTTCATCATTGAAGGGCTGAGTACGCTAATTGTTTACCCACCACTGCTACTTTAAGTAGCACATATTCATTTCAGGGGCATGAAGTCTAGTTATGCGTGTTTGTACTACGTAATGAATGGTGTTGCCTGTTTATCATGGCAAGGAACATTTACTACACAAACTATACATTTTAAAAGACACAGAGCCACTGCCGGGAGCAAAGGCTCAACTAATTTAGATTTGACTTAATTTCTTCTGTACAGCGTGTGATATAATTAGAGCATTGCATAACTGCTTATTGCTGTGGCCTTTCACAGTCGAGGTGACTCAGCAGTTTTACAAGCAGCACAATATTTAAATGCCTCTGTAGTTGAAAGCTTTTTGAAAGATTTAAAGACTTCTAAATGAACCATTCATGAGTTTAAATCAACTAGTTTGCCTTAGGGGGCATGCTGTTTCACAATCCCTATCATCATAAAGGTACATCCATGTGTTGATAACTAAAAACGAAGAATAACATTATTTTCTGTCACACATTTGAACATTTATCAGAAGGCAATATTCTTATTCAGCCTCTGTAACCTAAAGTGCCTGCAAACTATCAAATCTTAAAGTCCCCCTCCACTCAGGGGTGTGTTTCTTCTTGTCACTTCACTGTGATGTTTGAGCTTCACTGTGCAGAATGATGTATGTGTAGAGTTTGACACTAGAAGGCTGTTTTCACATGCATCTGCTGAAGGGAGAAAGTCTTTTTGTGCTCACCTTAAATCTCAGTTGTGCTGTACAAATTTGTATGTGTACCAAACTGAGGATGGTCTTTTCAGTGAAGTAAGAGTCGGATTATGTTTAGTAGTTAAAGGTCCTTGCCACTCAAAAATATGTTTATGTCCCCTAAAATGTCTGACCGTGACCATACTGTCTTGTATCTGTGGAAAGTTTGTCACTAGAGAGGTGTTTTCACATTCTTCTGCTAAAGGGGCAGATGAAAAATCTGAGATTCAAAATTGCTGCGGGCAAACTAGATTAGGTACGTCACAGATTCTAAACAACCAATCGCCTTATTCACAAACGCTGACACATATCAAGACTGTTTCGTCTTCGTCACAACAGCGGCAAAGAAACCTAAAAGCCTGTATCGTCGAGCGGACTTGTCAGCACACAGAGCCAGAGTTTGCATTAGTTTAGTGAAAGTTTTATTAATGTAATCCTTAATTAGAGTTTCGAATTGATAGTTAAGCATACTTTATGAGACTACATTCATTGGCTGTCATTTTCCTTTTTCGAATGGAGGTACCCTTAGGAACTTTAATATTAATTGAAGTCATCATTTAACATAACTCTTATATAAATACTGAAAGCCATTTAATGCCTTTTAAACTTCTTCACCTAGACTTCTCCGTCATCGAAAAATCCTGAATATATTAATATTTTTCATTTCAAAAGTTTAAAGCCCGCCTCCGGACACATTTTGATGTATGTGGAAATACTGTGATAAGAATGAACACAAAAGAAAGCAACATTTCAGAGATGCTTGTTAGTATTCAAACATGGTCTCAAGGCGGCAATGAATCTGCAGAAAAACACTAAGTGTGTCACTTCTTTTTGGCTTTAGTGGAACGAGTTGCTCCGCGGGTGTCAGTGGCAGTGAGTTAGAGAGTGGCTGGGAGGGTGTGCTTTTGCATTCGTGACACATACAGATGTCTGGAATCAACTGCACATGTCAGGGCTTTAATTAGCTTCAACACTAAATCGATGGGGGCTGATTAATAAGACAGGGGCCAGTGCGAAGGTTGAGGCAGGTTACTGAAACAAGAGAGCTTGCTTAAGGAGAAAAAACTAATTGTATGAATTATTGAGCACGCTGTCCATTCTGAGCAATGATGCAATTGTTTTTTTGGAGGAAGAAAATAAATAAATAATTAAATTAAATGTAATGTACCCACTGTATGAGAAGTGTGGCCATGGAAGGACCAACTGGTAACAATATCTTTCTTGGCTGGTCTCAGGACGCTGTAGTCTGGGAGTCTAACTTAGGGTAGTAACTGCCATCCTGGTTGTCAACTCACTACATTCTTCATCAATATCAACACTTTTGTTAAAAACATTTAAAACGATGGGACGACATCGTAGTTTGCATTTATTTCGCTCTGCTCCACTCTTTTCCTCATATATGACAGAATTCTAGTCAAATCGAGGGAGTAGCAACTCCACTCTTAAAACCCCAGCAAAACCAATATGTCGGCATGGCTACGCATCTGTGTGAAGTCAAAATGCTGTTGGATGGTATAATCTAATTATGTTGGTCTCTATAATATATAATATTCTAAATACGTTGGTCTCGAGTGAATGGTCGGGCAAAATCGAACCCACCCCCACGGAAATAGGTTAGAGTGGAGGCATTGTCAGAGTGGAGATGGAAACAGAAAGTAACAACAACTCTGTCTGATGCAACAAACACACAGAAAGATGAGGCAGATGTGTGGGGCTGCACATCTATCTGGACGGGGGAGGGAACATAAGTGGTGGCTATAGTGCTGTTGCAATCTAATACAGATTATTTGTCATTCACCAATCATATTAATGGTTTCAGATTTATAATCAAAAAGACATGTAATTAAGACTGTGAAAATCTATGAAAAATGTATCCCTCATTCATGACAGACAAATGTAAATTGACAGAAATCAGTTACTGACAACTTTGAAATACTTTCTGTGTGATGAGTAGGCATAACGCCTTTTTCATATTAAATACTTAAATTGTTTTAATCCAATTTATTAAGCGCAACTCACTG